>NC_134239.1:114981797-115282100 GCF_965152275.1 Natator depressus
ATAATTTAAGTAAATTAAGTCTGTCAGAGGTAGCTTTCTTGTCCTTTCTTCTAGCTGGAGCTAACCTCTTATCTTTCCCTTTAAGCATTCCAACTCTGGGGCTTGTACACAGGTACATAGGACATGCCACAGTGGATCAGACCAGTGATCCATCTCATCCAATATCCTGGCTTTGACAGTGGCTACTATCAGCTGCTGCAGAGGAAGGTAAAAAAGACAACCCCCCCGCCATGGGTAATTACAGAATAACCTGTCCATTTGTGGAAGTTAATGGTGTGAGGCTGCCGTAACTTATTGCAGGGGTTGAATCAGCCCCCTGCTGCTCTTAGGATCTGGGGCCTGAAGATGTTCGAAAACCACTTATGTCCCCAGCTTCACCCCAGCTGTGCCTGAGCAGATCTGGCCTTTGGGTTTAAGTGTCTTGGTTTTTGTAGTTGGTAATAAAATGCCGAGTTCAGTGTTGAAATGTTCACTCCACCGGGTACTCTATAAACAACCTACCATAAGAGAAATTAATTCTTAAAAAAATCCCCAAACCCTTTTAAATGCAACTTGGGTTTCATCCTGCTCACATTGAAATCCATGGCAAAGCTGCCACTGATTGAAGGGGAGCAAAATTAGGCCTTTGGTTTTTGAGATAAAATATATAATTACACTGTGCAGAAAATGAAATATTCCATCATGACAGCTTCAGAGTTTAAAAGAAATAGATCTTAGCAGATGCTGATCTGCAAGATAAACAAATTAATTCAATTCAATTCAATTCAGCCTCCTCTACAGTTGTACTCCTTTGTTCTTTGATTTAAAGTGCCAAATACAGCACTTATATGGCATACATGACAAAAAACACATGCCAGGACAGACACATAAATCTGCAAACAGAAAACATATCCAGTTGTCCTGTAGCTCTGTTGTATTTGTCTATCATCCTTTAACCTTTAGAACCTTGGCTTTTATCCAGGTTGGAGAGCTACAAAAAAATTAAAAAAAATAAAAAAAGCAGCACTCCATTTTCAAAGCTTTAACAGCTTGTAAGTGAAATGATTGCCTTTGATGCTGAAATCTCTCAGGATTACATCAGCGTATTAGGTTGTACTAAGCAAGCAGATTTAGCTTTGTTAGTTTAAAATCTCAGACTCCAAATGGGAAAAAAGGGTTTATTATTAAAAAATGTTCAGTGCAATTTTTGCTACCTTGTTCTGTGCCTGTTGTGGAATCACTCACTCAGTCATAAGCATACATACTTAGTCATGATCTGAGAAATATCTCTTCGTTATTGCCATATGAAAAGCTAAGCTCATTGAGTTAAGATAAATGCACGGGCCGGATCCTCAGCTGGTGTGAATTGCTGTCACCCCACTGAAGCTAATCGAGCTACTTCGGTTTATACCGGCTGAGGTCTAGCACTGGAAGTGATATTTGTTTCTTAACAAAGATTGCATTTCTGCAGCCAACGCAAATTCCTCTTAAGACTTCTGTGATGGGTAAGGTGGCAAGGTCAATACCACAAGATTTCCTTATTTGGACAAAGTTAGGGGTCTTATTGATCACTTAGTCAACGTGTGTGGGTTCCCCCCACATCCAATGACTACAACTGTCACATATGCAGACACTCTGCAGTCTGACGTCTGGAAATGTGCCAGACCAGGTCAAAATCCTTCCACAGACAAGTAAACTTCCTCCAGAAACACAAAGCCTTTAACGTGGCATTTGGTACAGTGCTCTGTGCTAGCATTTGACATGAGCATGGTACAGCACCTTGTGAACACAGCAGCTCATCTGCTTGTCCCCTAGTTTGCCCATATTTAAGGCCCTAATAACAGTCAGTTCTGCCATGCTGCTGGCAGTGACTCCAGTTGATTTTATATACAGAGCCTATTGTTGTTCTCCTTCCTGTAACCCCAGCTATTGTCTGTCCTTGGACTGCAAGGTCCTCAGAGTTGGGATTTGCCTCCAGTGACTGGGAAGGGCCGGGCACATAATGGGTATTACCATATATAAATAATCAATCATTAAGATCTGGTTCATAAAAAGTGGGAGTGACACAGTATTGGAATTAGGTTCAAATAAAAGACAGATAACGGCTCTCGTGTGGAGATACATTCTTTTCCTGGAAAGTTGGTTATTTAAACAACAGCATTTCATTTACAGGTCTTAGGGAAAAGCAGCTCTGTGACTCCACTGACTTATTTCAAGTTTAGAGCAGGATATAATTCAGATCCTTTAATAATTAAAAGGCTTGTGAGTCTTCTTAGCCTCAAAAAGAAGAAACAGATAAGCAGCTTTCAGAGTACTGGAACTCAGACTGCTGTTATAAGGGGCATTTGTGGAATATTCTTCCAGTGTTTAATAATGAATTGTACAATTTCATACCCAAATAGGAATATTAATACAGTTGCAATGCATAGCTAAATTTCTTAACATTTTAGTCGGAGGCGTTTAAACTTCTTTAATTGTGAATTTTAATCTATTATGAAACAAGATCACATATGCTTTGAATATGTGAATACACTGATAAATTCAAAATACAACAGCTACCCAGTTTAATTCTGCACACAAGATGCAAACAAATTAAAAGTCAAGAATGAAACACAAAATGCATGTGGAATGCAAATCCTGGTTCAAAGAAAGGGGTGGATATAAACAAATTTCTTGGCTTCTTTCTGTCCTCGAATTTCCTATGACCTGGTGTTTCAATGCTGGCTTTAAATGCTAATTTTATATATAAAATATTCAAAATCACAGGAAATTTACAAGAACTAGTCTGATCTAAAGCCTTTGTAATCTGCATACAGATGGCTGGCTGATGTGCTAATACTGTATCAGTTTATAATATTGAATACCTTAGTACTGTACCATATCAGATGCTGCTGCAATGGATCTTAACATCTCCATGTTGCACGAAAGGGTCGTTACACTTTTTTGATCTAAAATAATAGTGTTGGTTGAAAAACAGGTTAAAGGGGAGGAAATATTTTGTGCTTAACCTGCACAGATGGCTTCCATCAATTCCACTACATAATTCTAGTAACTCTGTGTTATGTTACATAATAAAAAAACATGTTTCTTTGCTAATAAAACGAGACAAGTTGTGAAGTGTACAGGATATTTGTTGCATTCTGCTACTTTCTTAAAAACAAGCTGTTTGCATTTGTCCTTTGTGTATCTTGTTCAAAACACTTCTGCCTGAAAAATGTCAATCGCATTTAAAACCATTATACAAGAGACAAGTAAAACGATTAGCCCTAAACCTTGCTGGGCCTCATTTTCAGAAGTGTTGAGGTTCCCATCGCTCCCACTGGACTTCAGCTAGATTAGTGGGTGCTTCCTTTTCGTTTAATTTAAAAAATCTCCTTGCTATGCATAAAAAAATGGTAAATGCATTATCTGGTACTAAATCAGGTGCAGAAATAGTCTGTGCATCTAAGATAAATTGTCAGCATCAATCCCAAGTTCTTGTATTAGTACTTGAAGCTGATCAGATAAAATGATGTTTTAGACTCTGGTCCTGTGAAGAGTTATGCGTGTGCTAAACTTTAAGCATATGCTTGGACTCACTGAACAATGTGACAAAGTTTAGCATAGAATCGGGGGCTTAGAGCGCAACACATTTTACCAGAAAATAATTTTAGTTTACAAAAAAGTGAGGTTCTTTCATTTACTATTTTAAAAATATAGTGAATATCTGGGGCTTTTCTCCCCTGAATGACCATAGAAATGTGATCCAAGCTATGTAACTTAATCAGAAAGTGCATTTGATCTAATTCGTGGGCCACCTTAGTGATGAGGACTCTGACGTGACGCAGCATTTGGCAAGATTTTAAAAAAATGAAGCAGCAGAGGTTTTCTCCAGTTTTATTCTCATGGATTATACCGAACAGGAAAGTTTAAAGAAACTGAACCAACAGGTACAAGGCCACATGCTTCAGTTCTGCGGGGCAGGAGAATACAACACTGGAATTAAAATTCATCGGAAGTATACGAAAAAATAGAAAGGAAAGACGTCCTGTAGGATGCCCTTGGATCTGGTTAGAAAGAAGTTTGTTGTGTATCATAGTGCACATAATAATTTTAGAACACCAGTATTCAGAGTGCCAAGCCCTGGAAATCCTTTCGGGGCAGCAGTACAGCACTCAGACCCAACATAGGTACCTGAAAGTGGCAAAGGGGACACAGAGCTTCTCATCTCACTCAGAATTACTTGACACTAGCCTCAGTGGAGTTACTCCTGATTTACACCAGTAAGGAAGTGAGATCAGAATCCGGCCCAGGGCACATGTTACTACCTCCCACACCAAAGAAAAAAAGAAAGAGGCAGCTGAAATCAGAAAGGGACCACATGCTGCATCACGTGTATAACTGGAGCCACCTACTACAAGAACCGGAGGACTAGAACCCAGGTCTGCGGATGACCGATGCTTCCACACCGCCGTAGCAGAGCTCTCATCCATGTGCTGTAAATCCTGCGGGGACTAAGCATCACAGGAAGTACAGCCCACGGAAGACCCGATTGGCAGCAGCCTTCCATGACCTCTGATTCGTCCAGGTGCACTATTTAAAAACAGAGGGAATTCCAGGAAACTGCAACCTGGCAGCACCTGTCCTGTTGCTATAACAAACCCTGCTCTTGGTTCCTGCTTTGGTCTCTGGCTGTGTTTTCTGGCTCTGACCCTTGGCTTGACTCCTGACTCCGGCTGTGATCCGTGGCTAGACTCCTGACGCTGACTCCTGGTTTCTGAATCTGGCTCCGAGTCCTGGCTTGACTCCTAGCGCTGACTCCTGCTCTGACCACTAGGCCTAACTCCTGATCCTACCCACTAGGCCAGACTGACCGCATCCCCTCCTCTTTATTGACCCAGACCATACCCTCAATTATCCTGGTGATCCTGAACCTGCCTGCAGAGGGTGCTTCTACCATGCCATGTTTGATTGGGCATCATGCTAATTAGCATGTTCCCACATGACAATGGCACACACAGGGAGGTACATGGCACTATTCTGCACCAGCCTACACTCTGCACCCCACAGAGCACAGTAACGTAAGACCTGCAGAGAGCTCTGTAAGGACTATTGGAAGATCCCAGGAGGTAAGAAGGGGATCTATGAGGTCTCAGTTTCTTTATCCCTTGTAAGAAGGTTTGTAGCACACAATGATACCTTACTCCAGACTCTGGTAAAGTGGAAATCAACACTAGCTAAGGAAACTCTGATCATCCTACTTAGAGACTTGAATTAAAAAGCTTTGTCAAGCAGTCTTGAACGATAGACAGAGGACAAGGCATTAGGGATCAGTCATGTATCACTAGAAGGCAGGATACTTGACCTTAAATTTCATCTCCTTTTTACGTTTACTGTCCCTACCTGACTTTTGCAGTAAGCAGAGCTGTATTAGTAACTGTGGTACATTTACACACCCTCTCTCCAGAGGAAAATGGGGGAGTCTCATATTAGTGTTCAGTTGTGTGCCAAATTCTGTGCCAGAGTATGCATGGGCACATTGCTCTGACCTCTGCCACAGCTAATGCTCCCGCACTTGGAAAATCTGAAGCCCTCGCTAAGGTGGTACTTACCATTTTGATGTATTATTATTTTCAAAGTGCTCACCGGGGAAACCAGGGTCACATTATACAGGAAACCAAGAGCATAAAAAAAGGGATGAAGATAAAGAGAAATAAACTGGAAGGTGAAAAACACAAAATAGTCCAGAGCACACAGAGCAGGCCAGGGAGTTGGCCTGTGCTTCGTCTTTGTACTCTCTCCATTTCTGGGCCAGCTATGCAGCAATTTGGTTCCCTGCTCTAAGTTACACCAGCTGCTCCAGCCCCCAAGGGGCTGAACCAACCACCAGAGATGGGTTAGAGGATTTCCAGTCATGTCCCTTTTGCCCTGGCCATAGCCCTTACAATAGTAGCAGGCAATAGCTTTGTCCACTCTGCGCCATCTGAGGAATCCGTCTACATTGGGGTGATTCTCCCATTGGGGGCGGGGGGGGATGGTTTACACCAGCTCTGTGTCCAGAACCTGCTGACAGTGCAGTCTGGGGCATGATCTGTGCCGATGTATGCAATGACCTACAATCATAAAGAGCCCAGTTTTCAATGGGGGCCCAAGTGGAGTTATTTCAAATGGTGATCTCCACTTGGGCCCTCATTGAAAACTGGGCTCTTTATGATCGTGTGTATATACACACACACACACACACACACACACACACACACACTATAATACAGATATCAATCAATGTTACACAGCCAGGTTTGTCCAAACAGCAGGGTGGGATTTTCAAAAGCACTTAAGTGACTTCAAAGCACAAGTCCCATTGCCATTTCTTGTTATATTTTAAGAGGCACTGGAGGTGACTTAGGGCTTGTATACACTTAAAACGCTACAGCGCTGTAGCACTTCCGTATAGACACTACCTCCACCGATGGGAGGCGTTCTCCCGTTGGTGTAAGATAATCCACCTCCCAGAGAGGCGGTAACTAGGTCAATGGAAGAATTCTTTCATCGACCTAGCATTCTCTGCACAGGGATTTAGGTCGGCTTAACTACGCCACTCAAAGGTGTGGATTTTTCACATCACTGAGCAACGTAGTTATGCTGACCTGATTTTCTAATGCAACCAGGCCTTATTGTCCTCACTTTTAACCCACCCATAAATCTGAAGCCCTTGTTTTATTACCAAGAGGAATTTCCTAAACCCCTGAAAATAAAAGGTGCAAGAAGCAGCCCGTTAAAAGTGTGTGAGGATGCTATTAAAGAAGCAAACCTTCTGGTTATCAGCACCGCAAGTGCATTCTTCTGGGGTCAGGTGGTAGTGGGGAAACCAGTGCCTCTTTCAGCAATCCCACAGAGATGTTTGCAGAATGACTGCCATTTGTCATAAGAACATTTCTTAAATTGTTCCGAGCACTTTCAAGTGCCTGATTGTGACGTGCCCAGTTATTTTACTGATTAATGCATGAGTGAAAGTATTACTCAAATACCACCTCCATACAAAGGGTATTCCCAACAAAGAAACCAGAATTGCCTCCTGGGTGGTGGGGGGGGGCGGGGGGGGGACTGCAGCATGTTTTATTCAAGGCTGTGCCATTTTGCCAGCAATTTTATTAGTAGTTTTGGCCCTTGAAACTGTTCCCTTTCCTCACATGAGCTGCTGGAGCAGCTGCAGCCAGCAGGCTGGAGCTCGTCCTTTCCCATGGAGAATCAGCATAGCAGCCACAGTGTGCTCAGAGCAACGGAAGGAGGTAAAAACAACTGGCTTCAAGCACTAGCCAAGAGGAAGAACCACCTGCCAGAGGTTCAAGGGGAAGTAGTTTTAAAGATGGCAGATGGTTTGTCCCGCCTGCAAGTCATTGACAGTGACTCAGGAGCTTCTCAGCCAGATGGAGCCACTCCTTTTGAAATGGGCTTAGAAGCCCCTGAAACTATGGAAGTGACATGGTAGGATGGAGGAAAGCTGTATGAAATCATCCCCAGGAGACTGTATTAACAGCTCCCTCCCGTTATGTTAATTGCCCTCATATTGTCCCGTCCTGTCCCCAAACCCCAAGGTTTATCAGAAATCAGAATTCCATTTCAGAACAACGTCAAACAAAAGCAATAATCATGCAGGGGCGGTTGGGGGAATATTATCAGTCCGATCAAACAGAACAGTCACATCTACAGTCAAGGGAACATGTAATCTAAACGTGTAATCCAGAGCTGTGCCAAATGCTCACAGCACAACAGGGAACCACACAGAAGTTACCTTGGTCAGTATTTCACTACAAACCTGAAACTCAAGCCATGAAAAGGTCCACTAAGGTTCCAATACTTTTCCAGTGGAGCTGAACCAAGGTTTTTCTTAATGTTTTATTGATTGGTTTACTTTTGTATGAAATCATATGGTTCTGATGTAAAATCAGGTGAACCTCTGCTTTTTTATCCAAAGTTTCTCTTTCAATCTGAGGGTGGCAAACCCCAGGGGATCACAACCCAAGACGTTCTTTGGTTTCTGCTGAGCACTGAACAGTGTAGCCAGCACTGCACATTCCCAAACCCATTTTCACGCGAACCCATAAACAGCAAAAATCGCTGATTTCTGCTACGGAGAGTCTGAAAATTGTTACTTAGAGCACCATTGGTATTGAAGATTTTATAAGATACCAAATCCAGCACAGGATATTGAGTATATGGAACACTACAGAAATATATTGTTTAAAAAAAAAATCAATGCATTTCCTATGCCAAGAAATGCACTTAGAAACATTTATGAGCCAGATCTGGGAGCTCCGAATATGAGAACACTGCGAAATGGGACCAGTTGCGGGCTTTTCCTTTTCCCCACATTCTTTATTTGGAGAGCGGTTAAAAGGTTCTCTAGCAATATGTTTTTAATTAAAGAATGTGACTAAAAAATGGTTTGGGGCTGACATAAGATGAATTTTTTTAATCCTTTTTGCAAACCAAAATGTTTCATTTGACCAAAAACAAAATGTTTCATTTTCAATATTTTTTTAACCTTTTAATAAAATAAACAAACAAACACATCAAATTGAGGTACAATTCAAAAAGAAAAGTCATTTCAAATTGGAAAATCAAAATGTTTTGTTTAGAAAATGTCAAAAGAAAACATTTTGATTTTTTTCAGAATTTTTGTTTGTTTCCTGACTGAAACAATTCGGCAAGTTTGATTTGAATTCCTGAAATGTTGTGGTAGACCCAAATCTGCTTTATTCAGCTAGAAATTTTTGCCCAGCTCTAATGGAAACCTTTCCATTAATTCCAATAGGCTTTGGATCAGGCCTTAAGTGACTGTCCTGGTTTTCAGAGGCTCCTAGAAATGCTAAGGTGCTGCTGAGTTCATATTTTTTTCATCAATTGTTTTAACAGTGAGCATCATACAGAACATTAATGGCTCAACCCTCCTGCCCTGAGCCAAACCCAAAGTAGCTGGGTTCGACATGAGCAAGCATGACAGGACTGGGGAAGGAAGTCATCTTCCCAAGAGGTCATGGATCCACTCTGCAACTGAGCCTACCACGTGCAAACCTTAGCTCTTCTGGGGACAGTAGCCAACAATTGTGTGTAGTGGCAGATCCTTCTGCTGCCACAACCCATTAGGGAAGGAGGTGCAAGCAGGTTCTGGGGAGGTGAGTAAAATTCGGATCCCTTAGAAGTCAGTGGGAGTTTTGGACTCACTCTGGGGGAATGGAATTTAGCTCAGGGTGCTTGGTCTTTCCAACTGTCTCTGTTAGCACCACACAACCCTATCAATTCTGCTGAAGTCATGGAGGAAAAGGCATGATTGCCCCTAGACATTAAAAACAACTATACTACTCTTTGATCTGCACATTTATCAGTCATCCTAGAGAAAGAAAGCAGCATAAAATGTAGGACGGGCTGTACCCTTGAGAGGTAATGCTACAAAGGCCAATTCACACCTGCTAACCGCTGTGAATACACAGGCAAACAGCAGCAGGTGTGTCATTTAAACTGATTTTACAACTGGGTGTGCCTTTAACCTATGCATAGAGCCACAACAATACCTTGCATTGTTCCTAGCAATTGTCCTAATTAAGGAAAAATACTGTTTATCAAGCAGTTGAATAAGCGGATTCTTCTGAGGTAGGGGTGGCCAACCTATGGCTCCGGAGCCGCATGCGGCTCTTCAGAAGTTAATATGCGGCTCCTTGTACAGGCACCGACTCCGGGGCTGAAGCTACAGGCGTCAACTTTCCAGTGTGCCGGGAGGTGCCCACTGCTCAACCCCTGGCTCTGCCCCAGGTCCTGCCCCCACTCCACCCTTTCCTGCCCCTTCCCCTCAGCCTGCCGTGCCCTCGCTCCTCCCCTCCCCCCAGAGCCTGCTGCACGCCACGAAACAGCTGATTGGGAGGTGCTGATCAGCGGGGCTGCCGGTGGGCAGGAGGCGCTGGGAGTGGGGTGGGGGAGCTGATGGGGGGGCTGCTGACGTTTTGCTGTGGCTCTTTGGCAATGTACATTGGTAAATTTTGGCTCCTTCTCAGGCTCAGGTTGGCCACCCCTGTTCTACTGTATTGGTATTCCCCTTTTATTGAATGGCCTCCAAGTCCTGGTCCTATTGGAGTCAATGGTAATTTTACCTTTGTTGTTAGTAGGACCAGGATTAAGTACTGAGGCATAAGACTGAAGGGCAAGTGACTTTGACCACCAGAGAAATGTATTACACCTCTAGAAAGGAACTAGGTAACCTGTCTCAGAGTGGTCTAGTCTAGTAGATCAGGCATTAGCCTGGGATCCAGGACACCTGGGTTCTAGTCCCACTGCTACTACTGACCTGCGTGATCTGGGATAAGTCACTTCCTCTCTCCCTGCCTTTTTCCTCTGTTTTATGGATGAGCTTGTCTCTAAATTATGCAAATGTTCAATGCCTTGTACCATGGGCCCCATGTCCCAGTGGGGGCCTTTAGGTCCAACCTTACTACAAATAATAATGATAAAAATAGGGGGAAATGGTAGCCATGTATTTAAAAGGCACTGATGACATCTTAGGACATAACTAATGGCCAGTCTAATAGGTAGATTTTGCCCAGTTTGTCAATTGTGTATATTTTTATTCCCATTGGCTGATATATACGTCCCATAGCCACACCATAAATATTAAAATATATTTAATACTACAACTCTGCTTGATTAAGGCTTCCTTCTTTAATTATAAATGTAGCAGATTTAACTGTGTAACAGAATGAAGGCCAATCTCATTTTGAGCAGTAGAGTATATGAAATGTGAATGAGTTGTGTTATCCGGGTTTTATAATAACCCTTTACAAATTAAGAGGGACTATCTGTTTTGTTTTTAAGTTTTTACTCTCCAAGGACCAAAGCTGCATGTGTGGCAACCTAAAAAAAAAGGTATTAAAAATACAGATGTGAATTTAAAGATTGCATTAGCTCTTGGTACTTTGCCCAGACTTGGCAGATGTAAACCTAATTTGCCCTAATTATGCTTTTCTAAAAGAATGCTGATTAGAGAAGCTGTACACAAGTCTCTAGAGTTGCATTTTTATAAATATGAATCATCTACCATTTTGAAACAACAAAAACCTTTCCCATGTGTTTTCAAACCTTCCCACTTATTTTATAAAAACACTGCAGAAATTAACAGTTAAGAAAATAAGAGAAGACATTTTAATTTTTTTCAGAACCTTAATTTCTAATGTTGAAGAGCAAAATGCAGGCACTTGAAAATAAAACAACAGATTATTAAGCTACACCTGTTGGATACAAAACTGCATTATATCTAGAGTATGGCTTATTGTATTTTATCCACCCTCTGCCATTACTGACGTCTATGTTCAATAGTGTGTTTGTTGCAGATATAATATAAATGCAAACAGCACAAACTCCAGAACTATTCCCCATGGAATTAACCCCCAAAATTTAGAAACCGTGTAGCCTCAAACACACTGCAAAAAGATTAGGGGCCAAATCCTCAATTGGTGTAAATTGGTGTCATTCCACTGAAGGGAATAGCTCTACCAGCTGAGGATCTGGCCCCTAAGTAGCTAAGGATCCAAATCAGAAACTGTATTGAGGAAATTAAATAAGGCAAATTTTCTGCCCCTCTTCCCAAAACAGTGGTCTTACATCTTTGTATGTACTATGTATTATTATTTGGCTGGGGAGATAATGTGCATAGGAAAGAATCAAGCAGCGTGCAGTACTTTGGTTTTTATTTTTTTTGCTTAAAATGGAATTAGAATATATGTTCATAACTTCTTTTCTAACTGTGTTCGAAACGGGGAGGGTTGGATGCTCCTAAGAAGCAGGTGGCAAACTTGGAGCTCTAACTTGATAGAACTTGAAACTGGAAGGATTCAAATTGGGTAATAAGACACCAGCTTTAAGTAGAGAGTATAATTAACCATTAGAATAGCTTGCCAAGGGATGCGGTAAATATTCCATCGCTTGAAGTCTTTAAATCAAAGCAAGGGCTTGTCTACCCGAACAATTAGACCATGACAAGCTGGGGTAGGAATCTACCCAGCACTAGCTTTCCATGAACTAACTGTGTGTGGACCCTGCTGACATTAACAGTTTGTTAACGCACTTTGAACTGTTCCCATTTCAGAGGACTAGATCAGACAGTATCAACTAACTGGCGGTGTGGGTCAGCAGGGTCCACCTAGGCAGTCCATAGCAGGCTAGCGCAGGGGAGATTCACATTCCAGCTTGCCATGAACTAAATGTTTGTGTAGCCAAACCCTGTAGTTCCGCCACAATGCCAAGTCAGGGTGAGTTGAGGACATGAAGCACCTATCAGGTTTAGGCTCAAAATTACATAGATTACCGAACAAGTGAAAACAGATCTGGAGCTGAAAGGGAAAGAGCCAAATTTCTCCTAGTGTAACCACTGAAGTCATTGGACCACCACCAATTTATACCATCAGAGAATCTGGCCCAAACTATGGAAAAGAAAAATTTCTCGAGGAAGCACTATTTATAGATAATTCAAATAGATAATTTTTAATACATATAATCAACTATGAGAAAGGGCATAGCATGCTGGAAGTGAGATAAGTGACAGAAATGAAGCAGAACAAAAGTGATCTAAGAAGTGGATTAGGAGCCTGATTTGAAGCCCACTGAAAGCCTTTGACTTCAGTGTGTTTTGGATTAGACCCTAGCAGAAGAAAAAAAGAGGCATTTTCAGATACAGGACTAGGCATTTACAGGTTCTTCAAAACCAACCTAAAAATCAGGTGTGGGGTTTAAAGACATAACTAATGCATCATCACAAAAGGATGCCTGTGCCGGAAAGCAACATGGAGGTCTACATTATTCCTCTTTTCACAATTCAAATAACCCTTTCATCACTATTAAAAGAGAGTAATTTTGGGGAGGTGACATTTTTATATCAGAAAGCACGTTACTTACAGTAACTGTGGTTCTTTGAGATGTGTTGTCCAAATGGAAACCATTCTTGGCATACACATATGCCTAATGTGCGCAAGACTGGATTCTTTTGGCCAGCAGCGTCCACTGTACCTGCCCTTTAGATGCCCTCATGCCCCTCACCTGAGGGAAAGGTGGAGCAGGCCCAACCATTGCTCAGTTCCTTTGCCAATATACAATTCCAGAGGAGTCGGACTCCATAAAAGAAGAGAGGACGGGACATGAAATCCACATGGACATCTTAAAGAATCAGTTGCTGTGGGGTAACTAACTGTTCTTTCTTCTTCGAGTGATTGTCCACATGGATTCCACTCTTAGTGGCGAATAAGCCGTTGTTGGGTTTGTTTGGAGGTGAGTAGTAGGAGTCCTACTTAAACAATGACTACATGACATCCAATCTGGAAGCCTCTACCAAAGAGCAGTGCCTTGTGAAGGCATGGAGTGAGCTGCACATAGCTGCCATAGAGAGTTCAGAAATAGAGACCTTCTTTATAGTGGAATGAGCTCTAATATGGCTATATGGATCTAACTTGGCTAGATCCATAGCATGTTATGCAGTTGGAGACCCACTTAGATAATCTATTTGCCCCAAAATTCTCTCTGCAAAGGGCACAATGTAAAAAGACATTGCCGGTTCTATATCAAGTGTAGTTTCCCTGAGGTGGGGTGAGGTGTCGGGAAGAATATTGGGGGATGAACAAATTGATTCAGATGGAATTCTGAAACAACTTTGAGCGTGCACTTGGAATGAGGTCTGAGAGTGACTGTGTCCTTATGAAACACTACGTAAGGGGACCCAAGGTGAGGGCCTGAATCACCCCTATCTTTTGAGCTGGGGTAATGGCCACTCAAAAGGTCTTGCTGCCACAGGTGGCCAGAAGGAACTGAGGGATGGCCCATCCCCTCCGCCCTTTATGCCCTCAGGTGAAGGGGCCATGAGGGCATCTAGGGTGCAGAGGCAGCCCCAACAAATACTGCTGGCCACAATAACCCAATCTCCCATGTATGTAGCACACGTGCACCAAAAATGGAATCTATGTGGACAATCACTAAGAAAACTTTATAATTTTGAATTTGTCCCTACACTGGGGACATGCAAACGTAATGGAAGAATTTTATAGCTATTTTATTAAAGTAGGTGAAAGCTTTAGTTATGAAAAGCAACTCTCTCAACAATTTGATGCAACATATATATTCAGTAACAAGTCCAATTACTATAAGTGTATTTTAAGCCTAAGACTTGCCGTGCAACCATCACCAAAGTGACTGAGTTATCTGATCAAACTTATTTGTCAGTATTCATTGGTGTACACATATGCCTCATGTGCGCAAGACTGGATTCTTTTGGCCAGCAGCGTCCACTGTACCTTCCCTTTAGATGCCCTCATGCCCCTCACCTGAGGGAAGGGTGGAGCAGGCAAAGCCATCGCTGGGTTCCTTTGCCAATATACAATTCCAGAGGAGTTGGGCTCCATACTAGTGGGAAAAGAGAAAGGGTATTATTCAACATTTATTAAAGTTGAGAGAAAATTTTAGTAAACACGTTCACTTTCAGGTGGATACAATGAACAGCTGCTTGCTAAGATGGTTTACAGCATCTTTACTTTCATGCAGAAACTATTAATTTGCATAAAACGTATAGCCTCATAAATGATCTGGAGGATGGTGTGGATTGCACTCTCAGCAAATTTGCAGATGATACTAAACTGGGAGGAGTGGTAGATACGCTGGAGGGGAGGGATAGGATACAGAAGGACCTAGACAAATTGGAGGATTGGGCCAAAAGAAATCTGATGAGGTTCAATAAGGATAAGTGCAGGGTCCTGCACTTAGGATGGAAGAATCCAATGCACCGCTACAGACTAGGGACCGAATGGCTAGGCAGCAGTTCTGCGGAAAAGGACCTAGGGGTGACAGTGGACGAGAAGCTGGATATGAGTCAACAGTGTGCCCTTGTTGCCAAGAAGGCCAATGGCATTTTGGGATGTATAAGTAGGGGCATAGCGAGCAGATCGAGGGACGTGATCGTTCCCCTCTATTCGACACTGGTGAGGCCTCATCTGGAGTACTGTGTCCAGTTTTGGGCCCCACACTACAAGAAGGATGTGGATAAATTGGAGAGAGTCCAGCGAAGGGCAACAAAAATGATTAGGGGTCTAGAGCACATGACTTATGAAGAGAGGCTGAGGGAGCTGGGATTGTTTAGTCTGCAGAAGAGAAGAATGAGGGGGGATTTGATAGCTGCTTTCAACTACCTGAAAGGGGGTTCCAAAGAGGATGGCTCTAGACTGTTCTCAATGGTAGCAGATGACAGAACGAGGAGTAATGGTCTCAAGTTGCAATGGGGGAGGTTTAGATTGGATATTAGGAAAAACTTTTTCACTAAGAGGGTGGTGAAACACTGGAATGCGTTACCTAGGGAGGTGGTAGAATCTCCTTCCTTAGAGGTTTTTAAGGTCATGCTTGACAAAGCCCTGGCTGGGATGATTTAACTGGGAATTGGTCCTGCTTCAAGCAGGGGGTTGGACTAGATGACCTTCTGGGGTCCCTTCCAACCCTGATATTCTATGATTCTATGATTCATGGCCACTCTAGATGCTTTATAGTCTTTCGTTTGTTGACCTTTCTTTTTCCATTTTCATGTAATAGGCTCTTTAGAAAAGTCCTTAATATGCAAGTTCCAGTTTCCTGAGCAATCACATTAACCAATAAATCACTTGAGGCTACAATTCAAGAAGCTCTATGCATCTTTCACAGCCTGAGTTCATATGGTAACGTTATCAATGATCAAAACAGTGCACATCCTTTTGCTGTTGTCTTCACAAAAAACAACACTCCCAGAATTGATCCAATAAGGTGAACAAGGAAGGAGAGTCCATAGAAAGTCAGTCAGTAGAAAGCAGCTGCTCGCCCCTGGGGTCAGAGCAGAATCTGATGTGAAACTGAAGCCCAGCAATGAAGACTGAGAGACTTGGCTAGGAGATCAAAGCCCAAGTACTCCGATTGCCACATGGGTATATGGCAAGTCGTGTAGAAGTAGTATTATAGCAGTGGCAATGAGCGGTGTTATAGCTAAGGCTGTGTCAGCATTTCTGTTATAAGGCCCAGATCCAACACTTTTTGAAGTCAATAGAAAGGATGCCACTGATTTCACTGGGAATTGGATATGGTTCTAAACCATGTTTTTCAGGGGGTTGTAATTTGGCCACACAAATTGCTGTCATCTGATGCTTGGAAAACAGGCTAATCCACCTTGGATTAAACATTTTTGAGAGAAGGTTTAGAAAAAATATTTTGTCTGTGCATAAAGTGCTTTTGTACAGTTTCAGTCTCTTACATCCTTGTGCTTGCATTTTTGTCTGTTAAAATATTTTGCAGACCACTGTATGCTGTTAAAAGAGGCCCTTTTGACATTTTGCACATACTTTTTACAAGAATATTTTCAGATGTACATATTGTGACAAAGTTCCTCCTCTACCTCGGTGGGTCTTGCGCTTATTGGCGGATTTTCTCGCCTTGGAGATTCATGGCAGCCCTCAGTTTGGCCGTTTTTGTGAACCCACAGTCCAGGTCAACTTCTCCTGTGTCTGACCAGGAGTTGGGAGGTTTGGGGGGAACCCGGGCCCGCCCTCTACTCCAGGTTTCAGCCCAGGGCCCTGTGGAATGCAGCTGTCTAGAGTGCCTCCTGGAACAGCTGTGCGACAGCTACAACTCCCTGGGCTACTTCCCCATGGCCTCCTCCCAACACCTTCTTTATCCTCACCATAGGACCCTTCCTCCTGGAGTTTGATAATGCTTGTACTCCTCAGTCCTCCAACAGTCTGCATTCTCACTCTCAGCTCCTATTGCCTCTTGCTTCCAGCTCCTCACACGCGCACCACAAACTGAAGTGAGCTCCTTTTTAAACCCAGGTGCCCTGATTAGCCTGCCTTAATTGATTCTAACAGCTTCTTGATTGGCTGCAGGTGTTCTAATCAGCCTGTCTGTCTTAATTGTTTCCAGAAGGTTCCTGATTGTTCTGGAACCTTCCCTGTTACCTAACCCAGGGAAAAGGGACCTACTTAACCTGGGGCTAATATATCTGCCTTCTATCACTCTCCTGTAGCCATCTGGCCCGACCCTGTCACAATATATTTATTAGTAGTATTTGCTCCACATTACACAGATTGACAGGCTATTGTGTAATAACTTTGAACGAATCAAATACACATTGTGGTGACAGCAGTCCGTAAAAAAGGCATTAAAATCTATAGCAGATACAATAATTATTTATTATTTGTATTACAGTAGTACCTAGTTGCCTCAACTGAGACCAAGTCCAATTGTGCTAAGGGTTGTACAGATTCATAGGAGGAGGATGAATAAGCCCTGAAGAGCTTACAATTTAAAATATGAAAGGCAGACAAAGTGAATCTAGTGCTCATGACAACTCCAGGAACCCAAGTCCTCTGTTGATCCACAGAACAGCTACAACACAAGCAGCAACAATACAAATGTGCTTTCACCCTAATGAGAAGGTTAGACTTACCTCTAGGGACAAGTGGATAGTTCTTTCTCCATGACCTTTTTAATACTTAAGCTCTCTTCTATGACATCCGGCAATGCTGCCAGTAAATACCAACATGAGTGATTTAGACACCTATTTAGAGTGGAACTAGTGCCACCACCTAACTTCACATCAGTTACTGGGTACAATTACTCACTGCTAGTCTGCAGTGCATTTGAATGAGTTAACTTATGTGCAGAAGGCTGCACATCCTACTGCAAGTCTTCACAGAATGTCATTCCCTTCTCGTCCACCTAGCACACATAATATTGCTATGGTAATTAATGTTAACAGAGTGAACAACAAAAATTGATGTACAATCAAGTGGCAAGATTTGATTCTCTTCCATTCATGCACTTAGCAGATTTACATGACAACTGGCTTACGTCAGATCTATGATAGAACAGACATTTTATCATCATATCCATCTGTATTAAGAGAGAGGATACATGCACACAGCTCCCACTGACTTCAACGGGAATTGAGCATATAAGGGTAAAATTTGACCCTAAGTAATCCAGTGATTATCCCTAAAACAAACAAGGAAGCATTTGTACCAATGTCAACTCACACACTTTTTGATATTTAATTCATACTTGCATTATCACTGATGCACAGCATTACAGTGAGAAGAATGGCTACCACTCTGAAACCTGATTACAATTACAGTGTGTTAAAATAGACTCTCTTTCAGTTGTCCATCATTAGTTGGTCCATCATCAGATTTGAAAATGATCATCATTAGGGTCATTTGCAAACGTCTCACTTTGTGCACGCTCATGAAATAAAACATCACCATATTTAGAAATATATAACGTTTCTTCCGATTGGGCCTGTGCCCAAGGGAGCAGTTCTCACCGTGGCAGTATGTACAGAGGGTTGGGAATGTGGGCAGGTGTGTCTGTGACTACCCAGGTCTACTGGCCAAAACCCTGTTTGTAAGGACAGCAGCAAATACTACAGTGGAGAAGCAGCCATCAGTAGTATAGCTCATACTGCGGTAGCAACTACACGGTTGCTCTGTGGTTTTGAGGGATGGTGGTAAAGGATTTCCACCAAAACAGAGATCCTTTGCACAAAACATATTTACTATGCTTTGTACAGGGGACCAAGATTTGACCCTTAGACACTTAGGGTCAAATCCCAGCCCCACTGAAGTCAACGGGAGTTGTGCGATGGATTTCATGGGGGGCCAGGATTTCACGCTACATTTTAATTTTAAAATCTAGAGAGAGTCTATGATCAGTTTTTTTGTATGCATCTCCCCCTCCTGCTTCCCTACCCATATCTCAGTGATCCATAGAACAAAGAGGAAGTCATTTGTCAAGTTAGAAAATCATGGTGCTCATTTTATTTTTTCAGCGGCCCCAGGGCAACATTGCTTTGGAACCACATGAAGCTGAAGATAACGCCCATTGTCTTAGGGAAATGCTCATCAAAAGCAAATTTCATGGAGTCCTGTAAAGGTACTTCTACAACTTCAATCAGCTCTCCCTCTTCAGGCTGGCCTCCACCTTCTCCAGTTTTCATCTGATCTGTTACCTCTGCATAAAATAAGGTTTGCTTAGAACCGGTCACACCAACTCCGGACCTGGAAAAAAAATAGAAGAGGAAAAACTTCACATTTATTTAAGAAAAATGTTATTTTGTACCTATGAAACTGGGGCCCTGGTCCTCAATTAGTGCCCCTGAGCAATACCAAAATCAAAAGAATTCATCATTAATGAATTTTAAGTATTCAAAATGACAATGCAGAATCTCTTTTTATTCATAAAAAGTCAACTAAAATTGTCAGTTAACTAAAATTGAGTTCAGTTCCATTTTAGCACAGATATATCTACAACTACATTCTGTGGCTGCACCGAATGTTTATTTTGAAAGGAGATGGAATAATTGATCTAACAAATGGAAGATTCTTCAATTGACTTCAGTGGGAGTTGGTTTGGGCCCTGATCTATAGAAACCTGCAAACAATAGGGTGAAGCTCCCCAGGGTATCTGAATGTTACATTTGTTTGCTTATTTTTATAAGAAATTTTAGACTTCTATTGCTTAAGAAGATTAGGTCTATTCACAGCTGGAGACCTCTATTCACATACTGGATAGGTGCAAGAATGGAGTGGCAGCGTGAGATTCTTTTCTCCACCCCGCCTAACCCTTTTGCCTTGACCCAGATGGACCACCCTAAGAATGAGTGCATCTGAAGTAATTCAGCCTCTCAGCTAAATTTGTTATCATGGATTTACTTTAGGATATCTTAGATTATGCAGTCTTTCTTCAGCTAGACCACTTGCTGTGTGTTATACTTCTTATTTGTTAATCCTCTATTTCTTAAGAACTATTTCATTTAGATTTTTTTAAAAATAAGAGATAAGTACATAATCCACTCACTTGGTCCTTCCAGGAAAATAGTCACATTGCAATTGCAACTTCTGCATTTCCTGTTTTAACAAATTACTTTTAAGGCATATTGGGGGCTGATCCAAAACCCACTGAAGCTCTAGATCAGGCCACGAATGCTGAAGAATTAGTCTCAATATTACTGTACATAGGATTCAAAGATTTGTAGTAGATTAAAAATTATTTATTCAATATATATAGTTTCTAATAAAATAAAAATCTTATAGCATATAAACCCTTTTTACTCAATCTCTAGATAACTAAATCTCCCAGTTAATCCAAGGTAAATCAGATCCCCAGCAGGAATTCAAGCCAGGCTGTATTCTTTCAATCTTCTCAAACAAATCTATTTATTTTGGCTGGACAACGAATATTAATTAGTCAGTTTGTTGCTATATCAATAGCCACAGTCTTTTTTCTTTCTGAAAACAGAATTGGGAGTCAGCAAGCTGCATTCTCTTCCTAACTCTCCCACTGATGTACTGGGTGACCTTGGCCAAGGCACTTCTGTGCCTCAGTTTCTGAATCTGTACAAAGTGGACAATGAAATTTACTTATCTTTGTGAAGAGCTTACGAGAGACTAGGATGAAGGGTGCTATGTATGTATTCTATCTATTCTCTGCTTTCTCTGTGATTGTACTATTCTTCTGATACATTCCTTGGCCAAAGATAATGTGACCTAGTGGGAGGCAGCAAGAGAACAGGCTAATGGCTTCCCACTTTCTCTCCTCCCTCTTGCTGAAGGATGTGACCTGCTTTCTCAGTAAAACTGAATTACTATTTACTGTCCCTAATGACCTGGTTTTTGCAGCCACTGTCCTCAGCGTTTGTATCCTATTATGGTGGCTATCACTGCAGGCTTGTCAATAAAAACACTATCCAGCACTGACAATGATTCACAGACTTGATGCACCACTGGCACAAGATCAAATGCCTTCTCTGGACTCCCCCCTGCCCTTTGCATCCTTTCCCCTTCTCTAATCGGAAGCTGCTCGGAAGAATAACCCCATCAGGCATGCTGCCACTCATCTCAGTTGCAAGTGACGATCCAACTGGCAGAAGACACAATAGAAATGCAGTCTTTGAAAGCAGCAGGATTTACACACTGGGCCCACCATGCTGGTTTAATCATTCTAATCTCATTATAAAAGTAAGGTAGACCCATTTTTCACGAAGTTGCTACCAGCACCCGGTTTTCTAAAGTTGGAATGTCATTTTTTATGCTAATATGCTATCAGTGTGCTCTCTGCTGTAATGACGACAACACACTTCTATATATTTTCTTGGTACTAATAAGCAATAATGCATGTTACTAAAAAGGAACACAGGAGATGAATCACTGATTAAGAACAAACAGGGTTATTTCAGAATCCATCACAGGAAAGCCCTTTAAATCCTAGGAGGAGTCCAAGTTGTTCTGTAAACATGCTGGCCCCAGTTTATTCACCTTGTTTCATAGGTGTAGCTTTGGGAGGGAAAGTAAGAGGGTTGTTGCCCCCCCACCCCCAACTGCAAGCCTCGGGCAAGCATGGAATTTGCACCCGTCATGCGCAGCCCCATTGGCCTGATTGGAGCTCTCTCCCCAAATATAGAAGTCAAACTATGCCTTGGCTTGCTTTCCACCACTGAGCTCCAACCAGAGTGCTATCAACTTTTCCCAATCCTACCTCAGTCTGTTTAACAAAATTGTAACTTAAAAGACTTATTTGCCATGGAATATTACATTGTTTTTATACAACATTTATTTTAATTCTTGGCCCTCATTTTCCTATCCCTTTCTATTTGTTATCTGTGTGTTGTTTGTATGTGGGGCACTCTGTTTTTCACAGTCTATAAGAGGTGGGGATATTCTTTTTTCTTGCTGTTTTTTATATAGGGTAGGATTTGTTCTTCATCGATTATTTTTTGAGGAATTGTGTTTTTAAAAATTACAAAAGCACATAGAGCCTGGGATTTGGTATTTTTAAGTAGAAACCTAAAGAAATGAAAATAAATGTTGGATTAATTTAGCCCGCATGCTAATCTCTGTATGTGCCATGGTAAATTACAGAACTAGATAGGGGTTTAATAATAAATGAATAAATAAATAAATAAATAAATAATAAAATATTGCTGGTGGCTCTCTCACCTTCTGATCTTGATTTGCTCTCACCTCAACTTGATTTACACACATTCTTTTTAGGACCAATTCTAACAATTTGTATCATATTATATTTCACCCAAAAAATAACAAGTGGGAAAAACAGTTTTGAGTATTAAAACATATCCCCTTCCCTTTTAACCTGTTTCTGAAGTTCATGACCTTTTTCAAGAAACCAAATTGGTGCAGATCTGTAGTTAGACAATTAAAACATTAGATGTAACCTAGTCAGTTTGATATTATGCAAAGGATCAGTCTGCAATCCACCAAGTTTAAAAACATATAACCCTTATGTAAAAGACCCTTCCATACAAACTCTCTGCCTTAATTATTTACAAGGTAATCTCTTCCTATGCTACCCATGACCTTTTACTTTTGAAATAGCTGCAGCTGTGGAAATCACTGAGTTCTCCCACCATGTATCTTTTCTTTAGCGTAAAAGAAAATTGTTTCCTGAGTCACAGCATCATGAGAGATTCAGTTTCTTGCCTCAGGATCTCAAATAGCTTATTGGTTTCACTTCAGGATATTATTATTTATATGTTTCAGAGTAGCAGCTGTGTTAGTCTGTATTTGCAAAAAGAAAAGGAGTACTTGTGGCACCTTAGAGACTAACAAATTTATTTGAGCATAAGCTTTCGTGAGCTACATCTCACTTCATCGGATGGATTCCTTACTCAACGTATCAAGACTGGCTGTTATTCTCAAACTTAAAATGTTTTAAAATGATATTTGGCCTGGATCTCATATCTTTCCTATACTATAGTACCTGGAATTGCACGCAGTTTGGGTCATATCTTGCCATCTAACTACGCATAGAGCTTGCCACTGAAATCAATGGAACGTTTGGGATAAAAAAAATTGTGCTAGGATATGGCCACAGGTTCATTTTGTTTGTTCTTTTATTTGTATTCTCTCCATTCCGTTTTAAGACAACCTTAAATTGCATGTTGAGCTATTAGTTTTAAAACAAATATCTGCCTCCAAATAAGCAATATACAAGAACAAAGGGTCTGATAAATGCTTTTCACTGCAGTTTATTTTACTCCTCTCTCTAAGACTTTATATTTGTAAATCTATTTATATTATAATTCAACAGCACTTCTCAATCTTAAACTGGCTAACTTTGCACACTTAGTATAACATTACATTATCTACTGTATAACAAATTGACTAGGTTATGCCTAATGCTTTCATTGTTAAACTATAGATCTGTCTCACTTTGGTTTCCAAAAAACATCATCTACTTCAGGAAGAGATCAAAAGAGAAAGCAAATATTTTGCTGCACAAAAAGGATCTATTTCCAGTATTTTCCCACTTGCTACTTTTTGTCTAGATCAGTGGTGCCCAAACTTTTCTTGCCGCGCCCTCCTTTACCAGTAATAGAATCTGTCCACATCTTCTTCCCCTCCCCCTGCTCCCATCACTGCACACAGTTGGCTCAGCAGAGGAGCCTGGGCTAAAAGCAGAGCTGACCTAGAGGCAGAGAGGGAATGAGGGCAGAACTGGACTAGGGGTGGAGCAGGGGGAGGAGTGGAGCGGAGGCTGTGGCCGAAGCTGGGCTGAGGGCGGAGTGGAGCTGTGGCTGGGGCCAGACCTGGGCTGGGCGGCGCTTCCTCTCCATCCCCCAGCGGGGGCTGGCCTGGGTCCTGCCCCTCGAACGTTCCTCTCTGCCCCTCTAAGGGGGGAGTGCCCGACAGTTTGGGGATGACTGGTCTAGATGATTTGGCTTTATTATCTTCTGCTTTAGTTAAGTGTCATCTTCTTCTCATGGATGTATGCTGATTGCCCTTTACTAAAACAGATATTCCTGAATATTGACCACTGCCATCTTTTACAATATTTCCAACCTGTCTTGCATCCTCTTGTACTCTCCCTTTCCTTAGAGAACTATCAAAAAATCACCACCAAAAATGTTTTATTTGCCTTGCTATTTCCTACAGAATTCCTAAATGCAACTCACATGGGCCTGTTATTTTGAAGCAGTTTTAACTGCCTCTTCTGCTCTGATGAAGTCATAAAGCATTTTAACATTCCCCTTTGAAAATGTATATTAGTCTCAGGGATGTGACCTTCAGCAGTTGTTTGTTTTTTTGTTTCTTTGGGGGAAGGTTCCAGTAAATAAGGAAAGACTTCTTTAGGTTTCTAGTAATATCAAACTTCAGTCATTAACACTTTCCTTTTATCCTCTTGGATAAAGTGCATGGTTGTTTGCACTTCCTATTCAAAATATTCCAAGAATTTTGGTGTGCCTTTATTCTCTTTGATATTTTTATTTCAGTGACGTCTGCCACCTTCCTGCTCTATATACTGTCTACACATTGTTTTCTTCTTAGCCTTTTCCTATAATTTCAAATAAAAAAAATTGCTTTCCTCATGATCACACAGTGAGCCTCCTAAGAACAGAGATAAAAACTGTATTTATTACTGACACACACAAGCATATATCTTAACTTGCCAAGCACTAACATGCTATACAATGTGAGACAAGTGCAAAGTGAGGGGGATACAAAAATTAGGAATGCAGGAAACTTATAATGCTGCAGGATTTGTTCTTTTGGTGTAAATTACTCTGTAACTTCAATTTCATAATTCTTTATTCCAATCTTAATAATTTTTTACAATAAAAGTGATATGACACCAAATGTGTGTAGAATTGAAGAGACTAAAAAGGATGCAGTCCCTTAAAATGGGTGCTATGTACACAGATATAATCCTTTTTTTTGGACAACCAGTGTGGATGCTTGTATGTAGTAATGACACTATGTACATAGGTTGTGTATATCAGTTCACAAGAACCCTGGGAAATCCAAGCAACCCTTCACGGGCTCTTTCTTAACCATCTAAGTAAGTGAACAGCTCTGGATAAAGAGGTGGTTGAAAAGGAACTTTCAGGTTTTCATACATTCCTTTTAGGTTGTGTCTACACTTACAGTGGCATATGGGGTACAGGAGCTACGTGCTGTAGTGAAAGGCAGGCTGTAGCTACATTTATCGCTGCGGTGTGTCCTGCTGCTGGAGCCTTTCACTGGGGGAGAGGACGGGGAAAGCTCCAGCAGCAGGGTGGCAGCGAGACACTGCACTGCTAAAAATAACGGTGTAGATGTGGGAGGTGTTGCTTAGGCATGTAGAGCCGTGTAGGGTATATACCTTGGAGGTTCAGGCATGTCGAGCCTGTACTCACCTAGACCACGTCTCACTGTCTACACTGCTATTTATACCTGTGCTAGCTGGGTATTCAGTGTCTGACCTCTACATGTGACCATAAGTGTAAACGTAGCATTAGTTAGAGCTGTCATTTTCTTGAGTTTTTAAATCTTACTATGCAATATGTCACTTTCCACTTGTTTTATTTCTACTCTGCATGGAGACACTTTCTGGGTTATTCTTCACTAATTCTACCACCTCTCCTGGAAATCAAGGAAAACTTATCCACAATGCTTTCATAAACTTCCCAGTTCTGAGAAGAAACAGCAATCACCAGATGCTAGAGCCAACCATGCCAGCAGATCTTAGAAATGTAATTTTGGCTATATTTCAGCCACATCTTGTCTATGCTTCTTATTAGCATGTTGACATCTAATAGTTTCATCTATACTTGTCAAAGGAGCCAAAGTGAAGTAGGCATCCAACACTCAGTGAACTTCAGTGGGATTTGGGTGCCTAAATCCCTTATGATCCTTTGAAAATCCCACTCATGTATCACTGTGGGACAAATTCAGCAAAGACATAAGTGGGTGGAGCTCTTGGATGTCAATGGGAGCTGCATCCACTTTTGATGAGGGATGAATTTCTCCTGTAGAGTTTATAATCATTGCAACTGAATGTTACGGAGCTTACAAGCTCTGTTGGTCATCAAATCACTAGTACTTGAAAAGCACATAACATAAAAGTGGCCATTCTGGGTCAGACCAAAGGTCCACCTAGGCCAGTATCCTATCTCCTGACAGTAGCCAATGCCAGGTGCTTCAAAGGGAATGAACAGAATAAGTAATCATCAAGTGATCCATCCCTGTCGCCCATTCCCAGCTTCTGGCAAACAGAGGCTATTGACACCATCCCTGCCCAACAGCCATTGATGACCTATCCATGAATGTATCTAGTTCTTTTTTGAACCGTGTTAGCCTTGGCCTTCACAGCATTCTCTGCAAAAGAGTTTCACAAATTGTGCATTGTGTGAAGAAATACTTCCTTTTTTTTGTTTTAAACCTGCTGCCTATTAATTTCATTTGGTGACCCCTAGTTCTTGTGTTATGAGGAGTAAATAACACTTCCTTATTTACTTTCTCCACACCAGTCATGAATTTAATAGATCTCTATCATATTCCCCCCTTAGTTGTCTCCTTTCCAAGCCGAAAAATCCCAGTGTCTTATTAGTCTCTCCTCATATGGGAGCTATTCCATACCCCTAAATTACATAAAACCCAATAATTTCCAGACAAAGAGCTTGTAAGATCTTCAAGTCCACTAGCCCCAAATTTTTCCTGTTTTGTTTCAGAGAAAATTAAAATACAGAAACCTATGTTACTTGTGGTAACATTAAAGTTCTGAATGCAAACACTTTCAAGTCAGGAAATGAAAGAAGTTGTGGTTTTCACAGTAATGTTACCCTGGCACATGGCAAAAATGTTGTATTTTCTATTCCAAACCTGCATTTTAAGTGTGAATATTAGCATACTTGGGTCAAATAATGGCCTGGCCTCTACAGCCTGCAGGTGAATAAAGGTACGCAAGGCACCCTCTTATACCCATCTGTGGGTTACCCATACTATAGGGAACAGCACAGGGGGAGAGGAAGCCTCTGCAAATCCAGTTCATTCTCCCCACACATGGGCATGAGTGCGCTGTGAGGGTGGGGAATGTGTGAGGCCATAGCTAGAGAGTGTTACCTATACTTCCCTCTCAGAGCAACAGGGAACACAGTAGGCATATTGCAAATCTAGTCTTCTCTTGGAACAGTGCAATGTCATGCCGCCCCTTGCTTAAGGCTTGTGGCAAAGCCACAATTGAGTCCTGAATATTTAGGTTGTTAAGTGATTCCATAAAATATACATGATGTGTATTGGGGCTGTCAGTGTTTCTCTGACAAATGGGACTTTTCATTTTGTGACTTTTGTTTTTTTAAATAATTAAGCCTATATTAAATAAATGTAATATTTTATTATACTCTATAACTAGGGAAATAGTATGTGATCACCTTTAAAAAATTTTTTAACATCGTGCTTGGAGACTGCAACTAAGATTGGGCCCAGTTGCTCTAGGTGCTGTACGCACACATAGTAAGAGTAAGTCTCTGCTCCGAACAGCTTATCATGATACATATACACATGGGGTCAGAATTCAGGATGTGTGTTCACAGTTAACTTTCACATTTCCTGACTTTTAGGCATATGCAAACTTATTGCATTAACATATTTTAATGCAATATATATAAATCATAGCATCATAGAATATCAGGGTTGGAAGGGACCTCAGGAGGTCATCTAGTCCAACCCCCTGCGCAAAGCAGGACCGATCCCCAATTAAATCATCCCAGCCAGGGCTTTGTCAAGCCGGGCCTTAAAAACATCTAAGGAAGGAGATTCCACACCCCCCCCCCCGGTAACGCATTCCAGTGTTTTACCACCCTCCTAGTGAAAAAGTTTTTCCTAATATCCAACCTATATCTCCCTCACTGCAACTTGAGACCATTACTCCTTGTTCTGTCATCTGCTACCACTGAGAACAGTCTAGAGCCATCCTCTTTGGAACCCCCCTTCAGGTAGTTGAAAGCAGCTATCAAATCCCCACTCATTCTTCTCTTCCGTAGACTAAACATCCCCAGTTCCCTCAGCCTCTCCTCATAACTCATGTGTTCCAGTCCCCTAATCATTTTTGTTGCCCTCCACTGGACTCTTTCCAATTTTTCCACATCCTTCTTGTAGTGTGGGGCCCAAAACTGGACACAGTACTCCAGATGAGGCCTCACCAGTGTTGAATAGAGGGGAATGATCACGTCCCTCGATCTGCTGACAATGCCCCTACTTATACATCCCAAAATGCCATTGGCCTTCTTGGCAACAAGGGCACACCGTTGACTCATATCCAGCTTCTCGTCCACTGTCACCCCTAGGTCCTTTTCTGCAGAACTGCTGCCGAGCCATTCGGTCCCTAGTCTGTAGCGGTGCATTGGATTCTTCCGTCCTAAGTGCAGGACTCTGCACTTGTCCTTGTTGAACCTCATCAGATTTCTTTTGGCCCAATCCTCCAATTTGTCTAGGTCCCTCTGTATCCTATCCCTACCCTCCAGCGTATCTACCACTCCTCCCAGTTTAGTGTCATCTGCAAATTTGCTGAGGGTGCAATCCACACCATCCTCCAGATCATTTCTGAAGATATTGAACAAAACCGGCCCCTGGACCGACCCTTGGGGCACTCCACTTGATACCGGCTGCCAACTAGACATGGAGCCATTGATCACTACCCGTTGAGCCCGACAATCTAGCCAGCTTTCTATCCACCTTATAGTCCATTCATCCAGCCCATACTTCTTTAACTTGCTAATCATCTAATCATTATAATTTAGTCATAATTTTAAACTTTCCCTGTTGAGGAATTTGCAGTACTGCACAATAAATGTAAACTGGCTTTGTTAGCAACGATGAGATTCTGTATACAATTTCATTCATAAATCTGGTATGCAGTATATAAAAGCCAACTACTACTTTCTTAAACAGTGATTCATTTTAATTTTACGATCATTCAAAGTGCTACATGTTCACATTTGAAGCTGGCACACATTGACTTCTTTGTACTTTAAATGTACATAATTAAGGTGAAGTTCTCTACATGGAACGTATCTATTTATAAAATGCAACTTTTATTTGGATGCAGAATCTGGTATGTAGAGAATACATACGGTCATGTTTACAAGCAAATACAGTATCTCAATGGCCTTTCTACTGCATTCCAAATCTACTCAGATAAACTTTCTGCAGTTTCCACTGTAATGTCTTAAGACCTTTATACAGTTCTAATGTTATAAGCAGCAGGTGCAGGAAAGAAAAAGAATAGACGCAATTAACACAAAATTATATTACACAGTACCGTCCACAAACAGGTGCACTAGCAGGTGATCTTTCTAATCATAATACATTTTATTGTACCACAGCTATTCATCACAATGCAATAAGGTAAAAATGGATTGTATTCATAGGTTACTATGTAGAAGGAATAATGCCTTTGAAAATACTATAATGCACAATACTAGCTCCATAGGATAAAGGCTATGTTCTTTCCTTTACTCCTTCTATTTACTGGTTTCAGAGTAGCCCACGAAAGCTTATACGCTAATAAATTTGTTAGTCTCTAAGGTGCCGCAAGTACTCCTGTTCTTCTATTTACTGTAAATGTTCACATTTGGGAGGAACGTAGGGTGGGAGCAAACTTGTACCTGGTCCTTAAAGAACATTATATATGGGGATTCTGATGTAAGGGCCCAAACTTCTGAGACCCTCCAGGCCGAGGTAATCGCTACCAGAAAGGTGACCTTTCAGAGGGCATGATGCCAGCGGGTCAAAGAGAGGGCCCGTGAGCCTTGACAGGACTAGCTGAGGTCCCATGGGGGAATGGGTTCATAAATTTGAGGGTAAAGTCTCTCTAAGTCCTTGAGGAAACAAATGGACATTTAGTGTGAAAAGACTGACCTACCATCCATCAGAGTGTAGAAGGCTGAAATTGCCACTAGGTGCACCTTGATCGATGAAATGACTAGGCCCTATTGTTTCAGATGGAGTAAGTAGTCCAGCACAGACTAGAGAGGTGACTGTCGGTGAGAGGCCTTTTTGGGATGACCTTCCAGAGAAACACTTGCACTTGGGAACTTAAGTAGCTCTAGTAGGTTTCCTATTACCTAGCAAGACCTGGCAGACTTGTTCTGAAAAAGCCAGCTCTGCCAGATTTAATCATGGAGCTTCCACACAGTCAGGTGGAGGGCCTTGAGGTTCAGGTGGAGCAATCAGCCATGATCTTGCAAGCTCAGGTCCGGGAGGGGAGAGAGTGGCAACAGGATCGCTACTAATAGGTCCAATAACAGGCCGAATCAGTGTTGATTCAGCCATGCAGCGGCTATAAGAATAATCCTTGCTTTGTCTTGCTTGACTTTCAGTAGGACCTTGTGCACAAGAGGAATTGGGAGGAAACGTGTACAACAGGTACTTTGCCTGTGGGAGTAGGAAGGCGTCTGTTCAGTGAGCCCAGGCTGCAACCGCGTAGTGAGCAAAACTGCTGACATTTCCTGTTCTGCTGTCTACAAAGGGACACCCCCACCTCTGGAAGATGGACCTTGTTATATTATGAAGGGACCACTCATGGTGAGAAGAGAAAGATCTGCTGAGATGATCTGCCAAAATGTTCCAGGCTCCCGGAAGATGAGAAGCTTCAAGGTAGATGGGGTGCTTTGTGCAGCAATCCCACAAGCAAATGACCTCTTGACGCAGGATGGATGTGTGTGTGCTCCTCCCTGCCTGTTGATGTAAAACATGGCTGCCATATTGTCCATAAGTACTCGCACAACCTTGCCTACAATCTGGGGTAGAAACACCTGGCATGCTAGGTGGACCGCTCTGAGCTCTCTGATGTTTATATGCAAGGAGAACCCCTCCTGGGACCACAGCCTTGAGTCCTGAGGTGCTCCAGGTAAACTCCCCAACCTAGATTGGATGCATCCGAGATTAGGAATACTGATGTCTGGGGAGTGATAAATGGAATGTCTGATCCCACCAACTGGCTTACATTCTGTGAGATCGGGGAGTGACGAATGGTGACGGTTCACTGAGTACACCGAGGCCAGCCAAGCTTGAAAGGATCTGAGGCGCAATCTCGCATGCTGCACCATGTAAGTGCATGCCACCATGTGACCTAAAAGTTTGAGGCAGAAACAGGCTGTTGTAATGGGGTGGGTCTTCACTTGATCTATCAGAGCCAACATTGTCTGGAAGCAAGCCAATGGGAGGAAGGCTCTGGCCCAGGTGTGATAAAGCACCACACTGATAAAATCTATCCTCTGGACAGGGATAAGAGTTCACTTCTGCTCACTTATTAATAGGCCCAGGCCTCAGAACGTAGCTTGTAACAGACCAATGCTGGCTCTCACCTAGGCTTGGACCAGCCCTTGATCAGCCAGTCATGGAGGTAAGGGTAGACTCATACCCGGCGCCTTCTGAGAAAGACCACCACCACTGCCATGCATTTTGCTGATAGGCCGAAGGGGAGGACAGTGAATTGGGAGTGTGCCTGCTTCACTAGGAACCTGAGGAACCTTCTGTGGCCCCAGAAAATGGAGATGTGGAAATAGGCCTCTTTCAAGTTGAGGGAGGCACATCTGTCCCCTGGATCCAGGCAGGAAATAATGGAAGCCAGGAAGACCATGCGGAACGTCAGCTTCTTGAGATAACTGTGAGGCAATGCAAGATGCAAGAGGGGACAGAGACCCCTTTGGCCTTCAGAATTAGGAAATAACAGGAGTAAAACCCTTTCCCTCTCAAGTTCTGATGCACCTCCTTCACAGCCCCTATCCAAAGGAGGGCTTGCACCTCCTGGACTAGAAGTTGCTCATGAGAAGGGTCCCTGAAGAGGGATGGGGATGAGGGGGAGGGTGGGTGAAGAAAACTGAAAGATGTAACCTTCCTCCACTGTACTCAGCACCCAATGGTCTGAGGTGATGAGGGACAATACTGGCTGAAGTAGGAGAGTCAGTCTGAAAACAAAAGGGGATCAGGATCCGGTATGGGAACTGATATAGCGCTCTTGGGCACCCCTTCAAAAGTTCTGCTTGGGGCCGCCCGGATATCTGTGCAGACCCAGTAGAGAGGCTGAGGCAGAAGAGGGCGATTGCCTGCACTTATAACCCCTGCTTTGTTTCTTAAACAGGTCTTGGCGTGGTGGCAGAGCTGAGAACCAAACTGGTTGTTGAGGTCTGAAGTGCTTCCTCAAGGAATCAGGGCACAGAGGCCCAGGGACTTGAGGGTGGCGCTAGAATCCTTCAGGTGATGGAGGTTTGCTCCATCTGTTTGGAGAAGAGGGAAGTTCCCTTAAACAGAAAGTCCTGAATGGACTGCTGAACCTCCAGTGGTAGTCCTGCGGATTGGAGCCAACAGCACCTTTGCATGACTACCACCAACGCCATTATTCTAGCAACTATATCAGTTGCATCCAGAGCAACCTGGAGAAAGGCCCTGCCTATAGTCTTCCCTTCCTCTACCAGAGCGGAGAATTCCTGTCTGAACTCCTGTGGCAGTGAGTTCTTGAATTTTGACAGAGAGTCCCAGACATTATAATCATACCTCCCAAGCAAGGCCTGCTGGTTGGAGATGCAGAGCTGCAACCCACCAGTAGAATAACTCTTTCTACCAAATAGATCCAGCTTCTTTGAGTCCTTCGCTTTGAGGGTCGTGTCCTGCAGCCCTTGCCTGTCTCTTTCATTGGCCACTGAGACCACAAGGGACCTGGGAGGGGGACGGGAATATAGGTACTCATACCCTTTGGTGGGACAAAATACTTTTTCTCTGGTCTTTTTGAAGTGAGGGGCAGAGAGGATGGCATCTGACATAGGGATCTGCCTGGACACATAACAGCCTAATTGAGGGGTAGGCCCAACTTTGACAGGGCTGCTGCAGCCAAGATGTTGATCAGGCTGTGAGAGGATTCTTTAAGCACCTTCACTTCCAGCCCTAGGTTAGATGCCACCCTTTTCCATAGCTCCTGATGAGCACTAAAGTCACCGAGCTCCTCAACCCCCACATAGCTTCGTCTCAGGAGAAGGAGGCCTGCACAAGGGGGTCTTCCTCCTCTTCTTCTGCACCGCCCACATCACGTAGCCCCAAGTCCTGAGTATTGGTACTAGGTTCAGTACTAGAGTCAGGGTCAGGTGTTGGATGGTGTGGCGGAGGGGCCATTCTCTCAGACACCATCGAGTATGAATGGTTGGAAGTTGGTCCCAGTACCGGGGGAAAACCCCACAGATTCCAAAAAGGCCACTGGACCTGCATATGATACAGCCCACTGGGCCAAACGCCTGGAGGGGTATCCACACCAGGATGTGACAGAATGTAGGCCTGGAGCACCTGGCATTGGCCACTGTTGGAAGACTGGATACTGGGCTACATGGATCTTTGGTCTGACCCAGTATGGCCATTTTTATGTTCTTATGGGTATCGGTATCAGGCCCATGGCTGGATGCATGACTCCATCTCAGACTCCGATGACAAGTCAGGTTGTGGGGACCTGGGGATCATTAATGATCTGGAGGATGGCGTGGACTGCACTCTCAGCAAGTTTGCAGATGACACTAAACTGGGAGGAGTGGTAGATACACTGGAGGGTAGGGATAGGATACAGAGGGACCTAGAAAAATTAGAGGATTGGGCCAAAAGAAATCTGATGAGGTTCAACAAGGACAAGTGCAGAGTCCTGCACTTAGGACAGAAGAATCCCATGCACAGCTACAGACTAGGGACCGAATGGCTAGGCAGCAGTTCTGCAGAAAAGGACCTGGGGATTACAGTGGACGAGAAGCTGGATATGAGTCAACAGTGTGCCCTTGTTGCCAAGAAGGCTAACGGCATTTTGGACTGTATAAGTAGGGGCATTGCCAGCAGATTGAGGGACGTGATCATTCCCCTCTATTCGACATTGGTGAGGCCTCATCTGGAGTACTGTGTCCAGTTTTGGGCCCCACACTACAAGAAGGATGTGGAAAAATTGGAAAGAGTCCAGTGGAGGGCAACAAAAATGATAAGGGGGCTGGAGCACATGACTTATGAGGAGAGGCTGAGGGAACTGGGATTGTTTAGTCTGCAGAAGAGAAGAATGAGGGGGGATTTGATAGCTGCTTTCAACTACCTGAAGGGGGGTTCCAAAGAGGATGGCTCTAGACTGTTCTCAGTGGTAGCAGATGACAGAACAAGGAGTAATGGTCTCAAATTGCAGTGGGGGAGGTTTAGGTTGGATGTTGGAAAAACTTTTTCACTAGGAGGGTGGTGAAGCACTGGAATGGGTTACCTAGGAAGGTGGTGGAATCTCCTTCCTTAGAGATTTTCAAGGTCAGGCTTGACAAAGCCCTGGCTGGGATGATTTAGTTGGGGCTTGGTCCTGCTTTGAGCAGGGGGTTGGACTAGATGACCTCCTGACGTCCCTTCCAACCCTGATATTCTATGATTCTATGACCATAGGGAGGTAGTACCCCTTAATTCCACTGGCTGGTGTCAAGGGTCCAGGGAATGGTGCCAGAATGGGGAAGCCTTTGCTGACATCAGCAGGGTCGGTTTCCCTCCGGAGGACCCGGTGCTGGATAGGATCTCAGGGCAACATGCTCCCTTCTGCTTGCCATCCTCACCAGTGCGGGATCTTGCCCTGCCGGGGTCAGCAGTACCAGGAGTGCCATCAGATCCCTGGCCGTGGCAAATGCCTCTGGGGTGGACGGCACCATGATCCCACTGGTGCCACACTGTCCCCCCGGTGTCAGCAGTTGGTCCTGCACCAGATTAATGGCACCTGTGAGCAGGTCAGAGTTGACGCTTTTGGGGCAGGGGCAGAGAAGTGGCCTGACACAGGTCTCACCCTACTTCACTCCCCATGCTTGTCCTTCCTCAGTTCCCTCTTGAACTGCTGCTTTTTGTACTTCTTCCTCAGCACCGGTGAAGGGGAATGGTGCCAAGAGACCCATGCTGCTGGAGGAGCACTCCACACCAATGCCAAGGTACTCGGTGCAGAGTCTGACTGGCTTGGCTCCGACGATGGTCTGACTGCGGATTCCATCAGGATGGACCTTAGCCTAGCCTCACTGTCCTTCACTGTTCAAGGCTTGAACTGGTGGCAGATCTGGCAATGCTCTCACACATGAGCTTCCTCCAGACACTTCAGACAGCTGGAGTGTTAGTCACTCACTGGCATGGACTTGCCGCAGGAGGCACTGGCTTTGGAGCCTGGAGACCGGGGGCATGCCAGGCCTCAGGGCAGAGGATGCCCTCTAAACAAATGTGAGGGTCCAACTATTTACACAACTACTAAAAGAAATAAACAGAAGGCAAGAAAACTTGAAAAGAAAGAAAGGAGGGAATAATAAGAACCACTGATGAACGCCTTGCCAAAGCAAGAGATGATGTTCCAGTGACCATCACGGGCTGTAAGAAGGAACTGAGAGGGCGTGGGGCCAGCTGGGCCCCTTATACCAGCACATGAGCATGCAGCAATATAGGATGCTAGAGACAGCCTGACGGATACCACTGAGGGAACAATCTCCAGTGACTGTGCATGCGGTGTGTACGCACACCTACGATGGAACGGACATGAGCAAGCACTCAAAGAAGAACAACCAGTAATTTTTATCTTGTTCTGCTAAATTATTAAAATCTAAAAAGCACTCTACAAATATTCTTGGTGAAGACTTTGAAAATGTTAAAACTCCTGGGAGTGCTAGAAGTTAATAGATACCTTGCAATCAGGAAGAAAAATTCCATTATTTTTTCTTCAGTAGTGCAATAAAACAAGGCTTGAGCATGGCACTGAGGGTGTTGCAGCCTAAAAAGCTAGTTCACAGGTGAACTTCATACAAGTTCAAATTTGAAACCATAGCCACCCACGTGGGGACTGGGAGGAAACCTGTCACCATCTAATAAAAGGGAAAACACAAAAGACCTGGTCACTCATAGGACACAGAAAAGCTGTTATTTCTTTTATAAGATTATAATCATACTTTTTGCTGCATCCAATGGAATACAGGTCTTATTCTCTTATACACCTCTAAAGTACCTAGCACAATGATGGAGCTATAAATAATGATACACAAAAGCACCATGTTAAAACAACATTTTTAAGTTGCAAAGCCAAGCACCCAAAAATTAGTAAATGAGTGGGATGAGACACTTTGCGAGTGGGTTTCATAGGAATGGTGAAACTCAGACATCATGGGTTTTATTCAAGGCTCTGGAGGGGACTGTATTCTAGTGCTCCAAAGCATCGGGGTGCTAAAGTTTCTCAAAGAAGAGGGCACCAAAATGTTTTTGAACATAGTCAAAGCAAAATATGTTTCAGTAGCCTGGTTCTCAGAAATGGTTGAACCATTTTGGCTGGAAAAAAAAAATCAGCCTGATGCAGACACTCAGCATATAAAATTTCAGCCCAAATGCTTAAAGTTTGGCAAAATTATAAGCAACCAAAAACAGAATCTTTATAATGGGAACTGTCAGGCAGTCTTAGTATTAGGTGCGGCTACCAGCCCCAACTATAATATTCAGATAGCATAAAGCCAGACTGACTATGCAAGCTGCCCTGAGTAAGAGATGATACATAACTCCAAAGCCCCCAGAGCAGAGCAGACCAGACAATAAATTTTGTCTCTAAGAGCCATAATTCACTTCCTGTTACATTCATGCTCCTGGACTATAACAGCAGCAGATTACTTTCTCCTCTGTTCTGTATCAGCTGTGATGGTCAGCATATCAGGAGGGGCAGAGTAAAAGCTCTGCTCACAACCCCACCCCCCACCCTCCTACTCCCCTCCCACCTGCGCAAGTGTGGGAAGCCCAGGCAGGGGATTGATCTTAAAACTTTATAACCTCTGACTGCCTATGTAGGCCCATAGGGCAAGCTGCAGTCTCATCCACAATAGCTGTCATACTGTTGGGTAAGAAGGTGTCACTCTTGCATAGTTTCTTTTCTAGTCATAACTTTAAAATGTTCCTAATTTTATTGTACTAAAATAGTGGCTTCACTTATGAAAACAAATAAAAACTAGATTAGATTACTGTTCACTGCTTAAATTCAAACTTCCACAAGAAGGAAATTCAGAATGAGCACTGACATGCTACTGTTTACTGTATGTCCAGACACCTTCCTCTTAGGGTATGTCTACACTACGGAATAAGGTCGAATTTATAGAAGTCGGTTTTTTAGAAATCGGTTTTAAATATTCGAGTGTGTGTGTCCCCACAGAAGTGCATTAAGTGCATTAACTCGGCAGAGTGCTTCCACAGTACCGAGGCTAGAGTCGACTTCCAGAGCGTTGCACTGTGGGTAGCTATCCCACAGTTCCCGCAGTCTCCGCTGCCCATTGGAATTCTGGGTTGAGATCCCAATGCCTGATGGGGCTGAAACACTGTCGCGGGTGGTTCTGGGTACATATCGTTAGTCCCCCCTTCCCTCCCTCCCTCCGTGAAAGCAAGGGCAGATAATCGTTTTGCGCCTTTTTTCCTGAGTTACCTGTGCGGACGCCATACCACCGCAAGCATGGAGCCCGCTCAGGTAACCGTCACCGTATGTCTCCTGGGTGCTGGCAGACGCGGTACGGCATTGCTACACAGTAGCAGCAACCCATTGCCTTCTGGTAGCAGACGGTACAATACGACTGGTAGCCGTCCTCGTCATGTCCGAGGTACTCCTGGTCGCCTGTGTGAGGTCGATCAGGAGCGCCTGGGCAGACATGGGCGCAGGGACTAAATTTTTAGTGACTTGACCAGGTCATTCTCTTAAGTCCGGCAGTCAGTCCTATTGAACCGTCTTATGGTGAGCAGGCAGGCAATATGTCCTTCTGCACCGTCTGCTGCCAGCCAAAGATGTAAAAGATAGACGGAGTGGATCAAAACAAGAAATAGACCAGATTTGTTTTGTACTCATTTGCCTTCTCCCCTGTCTAGGGGACTCATTCCTCTAGGTCACACTGCAGTCACTCACAGAGAAGGTGCAGCGAGGTAGATCTAGCCATGTATCAATCAGAGGCCAGGCTAACCTCCTTGTTCCAATAAGAACAATAACTTAGGTGCACCATTTCTTATTGGAACCCTCCGTGAAGTCCTGCCTGAACTACTCCTTGATGTAAAGCCACCCCCTTTGTGGATTTTAGCCTCCTGAAGCCAACCCTGCAAGCCGTGTCGTCAGTCGCCCCTCCCTCCGTCAGAGCAACGGCAGACAATCATTCCGCGCCTTTTTTCTGTGCGGACGCCATACCAAGGCAAGCATGGAGTCCGCTCAGCTCACTTTGGCAATTAGGAGCACATTAAACACCACACGCATTATCCAGCAGTATATGCAGCACCAGAACCTGGCAAAGCGCTACCGGGCGAGGAGGCGACGTCAGCGCGGTCACGTGAGCGATCAGGACATGGACACAGATTTCTCTGAAAGCATGGGCCCTGCCAATGCATGCATCATGGTGCTAATGGGGCAGGTTCATGCTGTGGAACGCCGATTCTGGGCTCGGGAAACAAGCACAGACTGGTGGGACCGCATAGTGTTGCAGGTCTGGGACGATTCCCAGTGGCTGCGAAACTTTTGCATGCGTAAGGGCACTTTCATGGAACTTTGTGACTTGCTTTCCCCTGCCCTGAAGCGCATGAATACCAAGATGAGAGCAGCCCTCACAGTTGAGAAGCGAGTGGCGATAGCCCTGTGGAAGCTTGCAACGCCAGACAGCTACCGGTCAGTTGGGAATCAATTTGGAGTGGGCAAATCTACTGTGGGGGCTGCTGTGATGCAAGTAGCCCACGCAATCAAAGATCTGCTGATATCAAGGGTAGTGACCCTGGGAAATGTGCAGGTCATAGTGGATGGCTTTGCTGCAATGGGATTCCCTAACTGTGGTGGGGCCATAGACGGAACCCATATCCCTATCTTGGCACCGGAGCACCAAGCCGGCGAGTACATAAACCGCAAGGGGTACTTTTCAATAGTGCTGCAAGCTCTGGTGGATCACAAGGGACGTTTCACCAACATCAACGTGGGATGGCCGGGAAAGGTACATGATGCTCGCATCTTCAGGAACTCTGGTCTGTTTCAAAAGCTTCAAGAAGGGACTTTATTCCCAGACCAGAAAATAACTGTTGGTGATGTTGAAATGCCTATATGTATCCTTGGGGACCCAGCCTACCCCTTAATGCCATGGCTCATAAAGCCGTACACAGGCAGCCTGGACAGTAGTCAGGAGCTGTTCAACTACAGGCTGAGCAAGTGCAGAATGGTGGTAGAATGTGCATTTGGATGTTTAAAGGCGCGCTGGCGCAGTTTACTGACTCGCTTAGACCTCAGCGAAACCAATATTCCCACTGTTATTACTGCTTGCTGTGTGCTCCACAATATCTGTGAGAGTAAGGGGGAGACGTTTATGGCGGGGTGGGAGGTTGAGGCAAATCGCCTGGCTGCTGGTTACGCGCAGCCAGACACCAGGGCGGTTAGAAGAGCACAGGAGGGTGCGGTACGCATCAGAGAGGCTTTGAAAACCAGTTTCATGACTGGCCAGGCTACGGTGTGAAAGTTCTGTTTGTTTCTCCTTGATGAAACCCCCCGCCCCTTGGTTCACTATACTTCCCTGTAAGCTAACCGCCCTCCCCTCCTCCCTTTGATCACCGCTTGCAGAGGCAATAAAGTCATTGTTGCTTCACATTCATGCATTCTTTATTCATTCATCACACAAATAGGGGGATGACTACCAAGGTATCCCAGGAGGGGTGGTGGAGGAGGGAAGGAAAATGCCCCACAGCACTTTAAAAGATTACAACTTTAAAATTTATTGAATGACAGCCTTTTTTTTTTGGGCAATCCTCTGTGGTGGAGTGGCTGGTTGGCCGGTGGCCCCCCCACCGCGTTCTTCGGCGTCTGGGTGTGGAGGCTATGGAACTTGGGGAGGAGGGCGGTTGGTTACACAGGGGCTGTAGTGGCAGTCTGTGCTCCAGCTGCCTTTGCTGCAGCTCAACCATACACTGGAGCATACTGGTTTGGTCCTCCAGCAGCCTCAGCATTGAATCCTGCCTCCTCATCACGCTGCCGCCACATTCGAGCTTCAGCCCTCTCTTCAGCCCGCCACCTCTCCTCCTGGTCATTTTGTGCTTTCCTGCAGTCTGACATTATTTGCCTCCACGCATTCGTCTGTGCTCTGTCAGTGTGGGAGGACAGCATGAGCTCGGAGAACATTTCATCTCGAGTGCGTTTTTTTTTTCTTTCTAATCTTCACTAGCCTCTGGGAAGGAGAAGATCCTGTGATCATTGAAACACATGCAGCTGGTGGAGAAAAGAAAAGGGACAGCGGTATTTAAAAAGACACATTTTATAAAACACTGGCTACACTCTTTCAGGGTAAACCTTGCTGTTAACATTATATACATAGCACATGTGCTTTCGTTACAAGGTCGCATTTTGCCTCCCCCCACCGCGTGGCTACCCCCTCAACCCTCCCCCCTCCCTGTGGCTAACAGCGGGGAACATTTCTGTTCAGCCGCAGGCAAACAGCCCAGCAGGAATGGGCTCCTCTGAGTGTCCCCTGAAGAAAAGCACCCTATTTCAACCAGGTGACCATGGATTATATCTCACTCTCCTGAGGATAACACAGAGAGATAAAGAACGGATGTTGCTTGAACGCCAGCAAACATACACTGCAATGCTTTGTTGTACAATGATTCCCGAGTACGTGTTACTGGCCTGGAGTGGTAAAGTGTCCTACCATGAAGGACACAATAAGTCTGCCCTCCCCAGAAACCTTTTGCAAAGGCTTTGGGAGTATATCCAGGAGAGCCGCGAATGCCAGGGCAAAGTAATCCTTTCACATGCTTGCTTTTAAACCATGTATAGTATTTTAAAAGGTACACTCACCGGAGGTCCCTTCTCCGCCTGCTGGGTCCAGGAGGCAGCCTTGGGTGGGTTCAGGGGGTACTGGCTCCAGGTCCAGGGTGAGAAACAGTTCCTGGCTGTCGGGAAAATCGGTTCCTCCGCTTGCTTGCTGTGAGCTATCTACAACCTTGTCATCATCATCATCATCATCATCTTCTTCGTCCCCAAAACCTGCTTCCGTATTGCCTCCATCTCCATTGAAGGAGTCAAACAACACGGCTGGGGTAGTGGTGGCTGAACCCCCTAAAATGGCATGCAGCTCATCATAGAAGCGGCATGTTTGGGGCTCTGACCCGGAGCGGCCGTTCGCCTCTCTGGTTTTCTGGTAGGCTTACCTCAGCTCCTTCAGTTTCACGCGGCACTGCTTCGGGTCCCTGTTATGGCCTCTGTCCTTCATGCCCTGGGAGATTTTGACAAAGGTTTTGGCATTTCAAAAACTGGAACGGAGTTCTGATAGCACGGATTCCTCTCCCCATACAGCGATCAGATCCCGTACCTCCCATTCGGTCCATGCTGGAGCTCTTTTGCGATTCTGAGACTCCATCATGGTCACCTCTGCTGATGAGCTCTGCATGGTCACCTGCAGCTTGCCACGCTGGCCAAACAGGAAATGAGATTCAAAAGTTCGCAGTTCTTTTCCTGTCTACCTGGCCAGTGCATCTGAGTTGAGAGTGCTGTCCAGAGCGGTCAAAATGGAGCACTCTGGGATAGCTCCCGGAGGCCAATACCGTCGAATTGTGTCCACAGTACCCCAAATTCGACCCGGCAAGGCCGATTTAAGCGCTAATCCACTTGTCAGGGGTGGAGTAAGGAAATCGATTTTAAGAGCCCTTTAAGTCGAAATAAAGGGCTTCATCGTGTGGACGGGTGCAGGTTTACATCGATTTAATGCTGCTAAATTCGACCTAAAGTCCTAGTGTAGACCAGGGCTTAGTTCACATCAAACTGATTTCACAAGTGCAAGTCTGTTGAGATCCTTCCCAGAAACAAAGCAGTGGGGACTAAAAATGCAAGGCTGTACAATGTGAAGAAGTCTGCACAATACTGACCTGAAATATCGGGTCAATAAATACTTAATGGAAAAATTGTTATATAGAACTGCGATGATATACTATAATAATGGATCTGATTAATGTACTATATGTTAATCCAGAAATCACTGAACGAACACATACTAGCCATTATAATGTCTTATGTCAGCATTTTATATTGGCTATTAGAGGGTTGATAAAGATACTATCTAGAATGAATTTCAACAATCTGAACAACACTATTTTTTCAAACATTGATATTGGTATGTTTAGTGTTGTCCCCACTTCCTCCGGAGGTACTCAATGTCCCTGACAGAGGGGACCAGTTCTCATATTCTGCCTTTACAGCCAATACTCAAGGCTCATGTTGGACCACCACGCTGCAAGCTGAGGAAGTGTGAACAGGACCCAGACACAAATGATGCAAAAGCCCTTCTCCCCAACAGGAGCTGAACACATTCCTTCTAAGGGAGCAGGAACACAGGATTTGGAATCAATTCTGTCTCCCATGTGGCAGTGCAGCGTTATAAAAAATCCAACAACAGGTGACCTAAATACATTAGTTTTTAATTGAAACAAACCACCAACACCCTATTCCAAGGTGAAAAATAAATGCCAGAAAAATATCATTTTAGAGCCACAATCCTGCATTTTGATTTAAAAAAGTGAATCACTCCATCTGCCTGGAGCCCCACTCGATAGATCTCCGCACAGGCTAACTGCTGTGCCCATAGGGACCACAATGCAGGACAGGGGCCTTAAAAATTATATCACCACACTGAGTGTATTTTATTTGGGAGTCACACTGCAAGTAAAACCTGGGTAAATCAACTAAAAAAAATATTCTGTAAAATGAAAAGACATTTGTTAACTGAGAATGTATGTTGTTTCAACTAAATGGGAATTCTTACTATTGAGTCATAAACCCTAAAAATGGAGGGTTTACAACGGAAATAGGGTCACAACTTATTTTTTAAAAGATTTTTTTAGGTATCTGTGTCAGTACAGCACATCAATGTCACACAAAATACAAAATACTATGAACAACTTTTATTAATTCTAGAAAGCACGGTTTCTTTCAGTAGAACAAACCCCTAATCTAGTTTCAAGGAGTTGCAAGAGACAACTCCTATGATTCACCCCTCACACCCTCCTCCATCAGAAGCATTGCTTGTTAATCCAGCAGGAAATAACATTTGCCAGGATTGACAGCTGTGGATTTGTATTCAATTCCCAAATTAAAAACCAATGACAGGGTCTAGTTCAATAGAGCTGTCAAGTAAAAATGAAGTAAAAAAACCTGCAGCCATTCTCTGTTAATTTGTACATGTATTTTGGATAATGGTAACAGATGCCTTTAACAATGCTACAGCCTGGTAGGGAGATATAATGGCAATAAGGCTGTGAAAACATTTTCTTCTGAAATTATTTAATTCTTAACATTTCTTTAATTCCAAACAGCACAAATATATTCTCTTATTTCTGATGTAATATTTTACACTGAAATTAAAAACGTTCATAACAGCGTCAGCAATAAAGTGATATAGAATGTATCCTAATACATATTTCATATAAGCTTCAGTTATGGCCCTGATCCTGCGAACAAATCCAGTGGCACAAACCCTCATGCTGGGGTCCCATCAATGTAGGCTCAAAGCCCATCTTGTGCAGCTCAGTTTTTAATTAGAATAATGGAAATCAGAGATGGAAAAGATCTAATAGGTCAGCTAGCCTATCATCCTGTGAGTATAGGATTGTTTCTTACAATACACTTTCTAGCACTTCAACCACTCAATGTTTAAGAGCCCCAAGCAATGGGTTTTCCACCAATTCCCTTGGGGGTCTCTATTCCCCACTCTAATAGTTTTTACTAGCCCAATTTTCCTCAGTATGAATTTCATCTCATTAATCTCAGTTTATTGCCCTTTATATCTCCCTAAATAATTCCTCTTCTTCTTGGCGTTTACACCCTTAAGCAATCGTGGATGGCTGTTTCTCCCAGCTCATTGCTTTGGCAAGGAAATTAATTTACCCCTAGGCTATTCTAACAATTGTCATTTGAAAAAGGTTAAATACAAAGCATCAACTTGGCTGCTATTTACCTGAACGAAGTGATTTTCTTCAGGTTTGTAATGGGAACGTCATAACCACACTCTTCTAAGACTTCGTTGCATGCAATTTCCTCCAAAGAAAGTCCTGGCTTGTCTACTATGCCAGCGCAGAGTTCATAGGTCACGCCTTCTGTAGCTGGTAAGGGATCCAATAGAGGACACCAGCTATCCTGGTCTTTACTTTGAAAGTCTTGAGGCCGGTGCCGTTCCATTTCACACATGTAAACAGCTTTAAAAAAATGCAAAAGAAAAAACAACTGCTTGGAAAAATTCTACTCTTACCATATCATTTCAAGTGGCATAAAAAGACCCCTTACTCAAAGGGAATTTCACCACGCAATTTAAAACAAATCCAACTAATAGACACAATAAATCATATAGGGCTACATTCTAAAATGTGCCTGCACTGGTGTGTGTGTGTGTGAATGTAATTTTTACACAACTTTTGCACATTATTACTTTTACACACCAACGATGGGTTTTGTGTGGATAAATTCTATGATTTGCATACCAAAGTGACAGGCCACAATAACTACCCACAAAAGCGACTGGAGCATGCAATATTTCACACCTTTGAAAATTTGTTTCCACAATATATCATAAAGGTACACAAGTGCTTAATTGTGAAGCATTTACTACTGATGGGGCAATCAATAGTTGATTTTTAGTAAAATTGAGAAAAAAATAAAATAGCAGTGGAATTTTTGTTTTCTATTTAATTTCTGTGAAATGGTCCTTTGAATATTAGTTCTGCTTATATTGATATGGAAGTCTCATACATGCTACCAAAACTAAGTGCAGCTGGTTGAACCTAAAAATCTATTGTTCAAAACAGCTTCCATTTGTTGGCCAATGTACATATCAGGGTTTATTTTAATCTATGCATTTATCTCTGCTGGGAAGTTGGCCTGTACATTCTGTACCATGTGCACAATGATGAATCTTTCAGCCTGTCAACTCAGCTGTTATTTGAACAGGGTTATGAAAAGCATGTATGTTTGTTTGAAAAATCCTCTTTTGAACATATAGTTCCTTGCACAGATTCTTGAGTGGAATTTGCAAAGGACCTTTTGCATTAATCTAGAAACAGCTGTCACTGTAATACACTCCTAAAGGAAATACTAAGGGCCAGATTCTACAGTCTTTAGTCAAAACTCTCACTGATCTCAGTGGACATTTTTCCTAAGTAAAGTCTGCAGGATTGGGTCCTAAAACACAGAGAAGCACTACCAAAAATATAGAGCCATTCAAACTTTCTTTTACAGATGTAGCTCCGTTTGTTTCTTTTTTTGCAAAGTTTCCCGTTTTCACCCCCTTTCTTTTATTAACAAATCTGATACTAATATATGAAAAACATGTTATAAGATGCCCAGCATGAATACTGCTGTTTTATCTAATAATCTGTGACAGTTATTATACCTTAATAATGTTTAAAATATACTATATAAGTGTAACATGGGTTTCATGTAGAAAAAAAAGTGCATATTTATTGTTTAAGACTCATTCCAAATATTAAAACTCTGTTACATAAGAGAGTACAAATTTAATGGACAAATTTAATGTTAGCAACTGAACTTTGTCCAGTGTTTCATTGTCCCTTTTTATCGTTGGTTATAAAGGAATATTACTCCCAAAGAAGTAGCCCACTACTGAGGGTACTTAGTTTAAGTCAAGGAGATCCTGAAGACACATCCTTAACTGGTGTAAATTGCCATAGCACCGAGAAGTATGACAATTTACCGAAGCTGAGGATCTGGCATTATTTGTTGGCTCTTACTGAGCAAATCTGGGGGAGTTTTTAATGTGTTTGCTCTAACATCCAAAATCTGAGTTTGTCTCAGATGGTTAATATGGGAAAATATCCAAAACGTTTCTTTCTTTAATTGGGAAAATGCCATGATGTGGTTATTGAGGTCAGATTCCACCAGTCTTGACTTCAGACAAGGCAGCTAAATACCTCCAATAAACACAACCGCAGTTCAGCTCAGAATTACTCTAACAAATTTCACAGGTCCGTGATGCGTTTTTCATGGCAGTGAATTTGGTAGGACCCTAATCATGAATTTCGATTAATGATCCAGCATGTAGGCAAGATCTGTGGATTCTCATAGTGGAAAGTCCTAACTATGTGAGTTCTTTCCTGTGCAGCTGTGGCACAGGGAAGAGAGCTGAACTGCCTTAGTCAAACCAGGTGATATTGTTACCCAAAACAAGCCCGTTCAAGTAACTGAAACAAAAGGTTTGCTTGCGCTCCAAGGAAAAAGAATGGGGAGTCAGTAGTACAGATTTGGAGAGGCTTCTGGAATTTAGCAGCTCAGGGAGGGAACTGGTTTGCTGTTTAAACTTTTGATTTCTTTTTGTTTTCACCAATTGTTTTGGGAGCCCTCTGAGGTAAAACCTGGCTGGTGACAAGCCTTGGGTGCTATGTATTTTGAGTCACTGGAACAGCAAATACATACAACCCAATTAAAGGTTGTTATACGTTAACTTGAAAATCCCATGGTGTATGTTTAGTGCTACTAACCCAAGTCTTCTCCAGTTACATACTGTTTAATCGTATTTGGAAAGATGTGGTCCGTTGACTATCAAATTAATGATACCTAGAGTCTCTCAATGGGGCATCTGTAAGGGACTAAAGTGGAAACTACTGCAACATTCTTTTAGATTTTCATTTTAGCAGAAGAGTTAATTAGTCCTACCCTCTTGTCTGTCTGAGGAGGGGCAGACACAGGTATACAACAGTCACACTTGTAGTAGATACACCTAGTGATTTAAACTGCTGCTGATCATTCAAATACTCAAATATCCATAGAAATGTTCCCTTCCCCTATCCTCGTTCTGTTGGGATTCTGACAGGGGAGCAAATAGGACACAGAGAGAGAACCATCACTTAATTTATGCATTTTTACGGACAGTATGGCAGATCATCCCCAGGCAATGGAAAGCTAACCCTATCACAAATACTCTGGTGGGAGTGGGTATGAGCAGTAACTGCACTGGAAAGTTTGACTGCCCATTTGCAGAGAAGGCCAGTCATTCTGAGCACAGTCAGGACCCTCTCTGATCTCTGTGAACAGAACACCAAAACAGAAGGCTTTTTGGGAGACTAGGCCTTCTAGAGCCAGCAGAATCTGAGATTTCCATGGAGATGGCACACTGGAGGTATCCACTTGGCCAGAACACTTAGAGTATTACATTTAGTCAATTTTCTCTATTCCCTTTGCTTATGGACCAACCTAATTTCATATTATCTAGCAGCTTAATGTGTTTCTCTTGTCATGAGAAATTCATCCTGAAAAGAATCTATTTTATTACACTATATATTACAGTATTTTATTTGCAAAAATAATTAACTTTATTATGCATTAGACCTGATTCAAAGAAAAAATGTGCCCAGCTCTGTCTTGCATAGTACTAAAAGGCTAATGTGTGCATTGAGCCTTGTGCCCTCTGCACAGGAGTGAATTTCGTAAAGTTGATAAAAAAAGGCATCATGAAAGATATTTGCAGTTAGAGCCACCTAAGAATGCCTCAAAGAGAGTATTAGCCATACTAGCAGTTTCTATTTGGTTGCAAATAAAAGACATAAGGATTTTAAATAAGCATATAAATAAATCCTATTCCTTACAATAGGCAACAGAGTGCTGAATGAAAACATGAGCAACAAGTTACAATATTATTGCTTTACACTGAACTGCCTGTCAATCACTATAGGCAAGTGCGGATGGTAAGACACTGCACCAGAAAGTTTCCAGTGACATCTACCAGAATGGTCTTGAAACAGTCTCCTAGCAACAGAGATAAAAAGAGAGAGAAATATCTTTTAGATTCTCTCTCTCTTTTTTTTTTTTTGGTTAAAACCAACATGCTGAGGAAAAATACATCTTATTTTTAACCTCCAAAAAATAAATAACTGTCAGAAGTTATAACAATTGATACAAAAACACTAAAATTAATTTAGATAGATTCTTTCTTAAGGTATCAACCCCTCTTACAAGTAAGAGAGCCAATAATCTACCTATTACATTGCAGAATACAATAAAGCAAAAATATATTTGTGCACAGTGTATCAATAGTCCCTAATTTTGAGGTTTGTTTTAAATTTCCAAGCATATACTGCCTCACATTAGATAAGATTTTTTTTTTTTTTTTTAAATAAGGAACATAACACTAAATGATTCAGGGCATAAGCCATCTGCTAATTACCATAGGTCAAGAAGAAACTTCCTAAAGGAGCAGCTTATTCCATAATTGCTCACTACAGGGCTGTTTGGAACTTCCCCTGAAGCATAGCAGTAGCTAAAGCCAAAGACAGACTAATGGACTATCTGGATCACTGGTTTCATCTAGTAAGGCAATTCCTATTCTGTGGAATGCTGATCTAGAGAATAGAGTGGGCTATAGTACAAAGGAATAGAATATGGAACAAAGATTTTATCACAACTATCTGTACACCCCCCAACTTTTAACTGCTAAACCCTTAATAGCTTGCTTCACTTGAGAGCAAAAGTAAAGCTAAAGAAGAGGATTACCTGGGCGGAACTGCTTCACCATAACAAAGCATTGCCGAGAGGAATTAAATATCAGGATTGAGACACTAAGGAAGAGGGGGAAAAAAACAAATCAATGCACTCTGAATAAACCAGTATGGATTAATGCAGTATTATTAACCTTACATCCCATGACTTTTATTTTTAACTATATAGACATGTATGATGTTCATTAACAGTTCAATGCAACACGGGCCTGATACAAAATCCATTGATTTCAGTGGATTTAGAATCAGGCCCCAAAACACGGGTGACTTTATCCACTCTTAAGTCACTTTGCAGAAAAAAAAAAAAAGACTAAGAACACGGTTATTAATTGTAACAGCAGGAAGAGCTTCCAAAATCAAGTTATTTCTGATATCAGGGACACATATAGGCTGTAAACCTGGAATCAAATCTTCATGTGTGCACCCTAGCACTCGGAAGGAGCCCCATTGAAGTCATGGACTAAAAAGTCTACCTATTTGCAAAATCAAATCATAAATAGTTTCAGCTACTACCAGTTTTTTGTGGTTTCACAAATTTTTTTCTCCCGTTTCTATACAAAAGACTCACATTCAACTGACTAACTCACCATACTGGGGAAACAAACTGATACTTCACAGAGTACCGAAAAAATAGAGAATTATTTTTCTGTCTCTAATTTCTTTCCATTGTAGTAATCTTGGGTTTTATTTGTAACACACAACAAGTTAACATTTTCAGATGAAACTGTGATTGCTAATTGGTGTCCCTTTAAAACTCACAAAAGCAAGTTTACACCACTCTCATCATCATGGTGTCAACCCTTCATCTGCAATGCCTAGGTGCAGGTACATATCACTGGAAAGATCATTTATTATTCAATGAATCATACAGTTCTTCAATCCAGTGGGTTAAGTTAATGATGGAATATTTGCAGAAGTATTCAACAATATTTGAAATATAATGATGATGTCTATACATTTTTACTATGGATTTACTAACAAACAGTTGCTACTAGTTTTTTTTAAAACTACTACAAATATAAATAACTAAAGGGACAACTAAGATACAAAATCTTTATGAAACTTTAGCAGTATTTTAAATTCCATCTAATGTCAAAATGATTATTCAGAGCATTTCTATACCAGGAGTAAGTTATCTATATAGAAATCTATTTTAAACTAGACCCTAATGTACATATTGGGGCACTAGGTGCTGAAATTTGGCTGACCCCTGTGCAAGGACATAAGAGGGCAAAAACAACTCCGCACCCACACTGATTTTAATCCCATTTGGAAAGATAACATAACTCCAGCAACTAATGCACATCTCCAAATCTACAATGTTGTGCAACAAAGAAAAAAAATTGCCTTATACTCCCAGTCATGAAGTCCAAATCTGGGCAAAATGCACCTTTGTCACTGCTCTTGAAGTCTGTAACTGTGCAAACCCCCCTGAAACATGCAAGCGCCTATAGTGCAACCATAATGTAAACGCACACTTACAGGATGTAAGTGGAAATGTTCTGTTGTCACTGGAGAAAGTTGATGGTAGGCTATAAAGAGGGACTGCCCCCAGTGAATGCTGCTGCTCCCACTAGAAACCTGCGCTTGGCTCAGCTGAGGTGATACACAGAGACCTCTGTTGGATACTGATGGCTCCTGCCCCAGATGTCATTTGCAGGGTGATTTAAACTGAGGGACACAGCTTTTTTGGGCTATTGTGCACGGCTGGATATTTTTTTTTCTGTTTACAGATAGCCTAATATTCAACCAGAGAGAGACTCTCTATCAGCCAAATATTGTGTAAAGACAGAAGGACTGAATTTAAGTCTGAAGCTGTAAAATATTTCAGTGTGCTGGACTGCGGTATATTATGTGACCTTCCACAGCATTGTTCTTTGACTATGTTTAATTTCTCTTTCTTTTTTTTTTTGGATACTATTCTGTCCCTATAAGAGTAATTTTTTGTTTGTTGCTCTATTGAACTTCTGTGATGTACTGTACCTCAAAATAGCACCCTAAACCCCAATATTCACCACTATTATATGATTATGTATGTGTTACGATATGTTTTGTACAAAGTATGTCTTATGAGGTATGATTTGGAAAGTTATAATCTGTTGAACATCACTGTTTGGTGCAAATGTATCACTGTATATGAAGTCATGAAATTTTACTATATGTTTGTTACTGAAACACATTGTAAGACTGGGAAATGCCCACAGACTAGCTCTTCAGTAGCAACAAAGGAGTGACCAACATCCAGCCAGGTGTTAAGCAGCCATCACCGGGCCTTCACCAGCAGGGGAATTGTAAACAAGAGATTTACAATTCACATGAAAGACAGTTGCTTGAGCACATACACCATGGGGCTGCCTAACCACCATGACACAGCAAGGATGTTTCCAGCACCTGGAAGAGAGTATAAAATAAGAGACAATGACATCACCACTTCACCTCTCTTCCCTCACATACACTGAAGGCAACAAGATCGTTTGGAAGACAAAGAAACATTTGGACTGGTGGGAGTGTTCCTAACTGGAAAGGCTACAGACTGCTGTAGGGTTTTTGGGTAAGAGAAACTTCATTACTTCAAACTGGATTTAGCTTGATAAAGTTTAGGAATTAGACGGCGATTTTATCTTTCATTTCTTTTTGTAACCAATTCTGAACTTCTATGCCTATATCACTTATAATCTATCTTTCTTTAGTTAATAAACTTATTCTAATGTTTTATCTAAGCCTGTATGTTTTTGATTGAAGTTTGGGGAATCTATTCAGGTTACAAAGGCTGGTGAATGTCCACTACCCTTTGACAGAATAACAAACTAATTAATGAGCTTTCATTGCTCAAGAAGGTCTTGAGCAGTGTAGAAGGCACATTTCTGGTGCAAGGCTAAGGCTGGGGCTGGCGGGAATTTGCTGGTGTCTCCCTGTATACAGTTCATGAGTGGCTGGGGAGAGGATTCATGTGCTTTGCTGGGCGTGCCTCTGCATGCTGATGGCTGAGTGAACAGAGCCTGTAGGGTTTGCTGTTCACTAGCATAGTAGTGTAGGAGACAGCCTGGGCTGGAGAGTTAAAGGAGGCACAGTGGTTCCATAGTCCAGACTGCACCCTGGGGCATGTCACAACTTCCCTTCTTTTATATTGTGGCTACAAAACAGTATAAGTCACCTGAGAAGTTGAATCAACAGCGTAAAGTTAGACGGGATAGTGGAGACTCTTTGAAGGATAGACTAGCTTCTGAGGTTGTATAGCCTTCCTTACACCCCTAATGCAGGTCCAACCTTTACTTCGGTTGGGCCTCCTTAGCATCTGGAGAGGAAGATATCACATTAAATAACTTGCATCTACTTAGAAGGATCAGCTATTAGACATTTTCCTAAGATTCAGTCATCTGAGATATCTATGGAACAGATGGGAAACTTGAAAACAATCTGTCAAAATTAAGGAACAAGATCAAATTAAACTGGAATTGAGTAGTACCAAGTTATTACAATTGTCTGTCTCTCACACCATCTTGAGACGAAAAGGCACAGAGATGCCACAGATTTGTAGAACATTTTTCTTCATTACTTTTAATTTTCTCAGAGACTGACAAAATTCTGAACACAATGTTTAACGTTTATAGCTTTTTTAAAATTACGGCAGATGAATTCTAATGTTTCCTTACACAGCTTGAGAGTCACAACCTAATAGGTTAAGATTTAAATCTCTCAGAGATGCATTTGCTACAATAAGGTGCAATTTGGTATGATTTTTTTTTTAATCCATCAAACCTCATCCTTGAGACCATGAAATATACTTTCACAGCTTATGATGAGGCTTGTACCTTTTTACTTGTGAAACTCCATGCTGCTAAAATCAGGGGATCAGGTATTTGAAAAATCCACTAAGTGGGGGCCAGATCATCCAACTGGATTTTCATGGGTAGATCCCTGAGCCCACAAAGAGCCCCCACTGAATGCAATGGGACTCCATTGTGGGTACAGCAGCCATGTGTGTGGATTCAGATGGAGAATCTGGCCCTCTAAGGGTACAAAAACATCCTTAAGCATGCATATATTATCATATTATATTATGTTATATATATATATATATATATATATATATATATATATATATATATATATATATATATATATATATAATATATATAAAAATAAAGAGAGAGAGAATTTATTTTAAAAAATTACTCTGAAGATTTTTTTGGATGGTATATGTATGTGGAATGGGCCTAATCTGTTGTAAAGCCAGAGTTGTAACAGTCTGTGATTGGCCAAATACTGTAACACATTTATATGCATGTTTGATGTTTCATAGCAATTTCCTAAAAGAGCATTACAGTTAACCTTGGTTTAAAGTAGTCAATATACAATATAGACTTTAAAATGATAAAAAGTAAAAATGGAAATGTACACAGCAAACCTTGTGATTAATGGTTGGCAGCATAATACATAAAAAATTAACCCAGCCCAAGTTTTATGTTATGAGAGCAATGACACAGACCCACAAGAACAGGAAAACTGTAGACCTTCCTTGGAATGTACGAGGTCTGCACAGAATTTAATCCGATATTGACATCAAAGATCCTAGTCTAACAATAGATTTGGTGTGCACACATGGCAAAAAGATGCATAGGATTTATTTTTGTTGTTGTTCCTTTCCTGGAAAATTTAATGGTCATTCCCAAGGAAAACTCATTCCAGGTGTAAGACAGTAGCTCCAGAACTAGTCTCTTATCATTTCAAAACAAGCTACAGAGTGAACATATGACTAATAGACTGCCTCGCTCACCCTGTGGAAGGAGGCTACAGAAAAAGAAAACTCCTCAAAATGCTCCCAGGATCATTCCAGGAGCAGGCTAATGTTTGCTTCTCCTCAGAATGAGATACCAAGCCACACAGATCACCTTGGATCTGAAAGAGGGTTAGGATTCTTCACAGTAACTGTGACTGCAGCTGCCCTAAGGACTAAACTTAGCAGGAAGGAGTGGCAGAAAAAGGTATCATAAGCTAGTACAAGTGATGACTGCAGAGTTGGTGGGAGATCGCATGCCCCCTTCAGCTGCTCATGCCAAGTGTCCATTTCCCCTGTGGTTCCCAAGAAGCAAAGCTGTGCAGGCAGAAAATCATCTGTTCCACGTGGGACAGATGAGTTATGCCCAAACAAGGTTCCCCCTGTGTGCAGGGTTCCCTAGGATGGTCTGGGCCACTGGTTTATTTTTCCATAAATATATGAAAAATTGGTGGTGGCTTTATTATGATCTAGGTTCATTTGGTCCTACCTCAGCACAGGGGACTGGACTTAAAATAAATGATGCTGTCGACTTGGACTCAGTGTTTAATATGGCATTTGTTCAGAGAGAGACCAGTATTGACAGGCCAGTAATGACATTTATAAAGCACCATTCAGCCAAGAATCTCAAAGCTCATTAGAGTCAACCATTTAATACTCCTGAGGGCACTCTGTGCCAAAAAATTAAAAAATCTGCACCAAAAAATTAAAAATTCTGCACACAATATTTTAAAATTCTGCAAATTTTATTTGTTAAATAAATGTGGAGGCTCCAACATGACATTGGGGAGCACAGGCCACTGGTTGCACAGAGGTGGAAGATCACTGTCCAGCTCTCTGCCCTGGGACACGGACACAGCTGTGAGGCTGCACCAAACCCTGACATAGCACAAAGACCGAGTCTGCCCAAGAAACACCCCACGGCCCTGCCCCTCTGTGCCAGGTGCACCAGGAGTGGGCAGGCAGGTTCAGCAAGGCAGGAGCCAAGTGTGGAGGGGCTTAGAGTGGGGGCTCCAGGGTTGAGAGGGTTCTGTGTAGGGCAATCTGGGAGCAGGTGACTCAGTGGGGGATCTGGGTGCCGGGGGCATCGGGATGCAGGGAGGCTTGTTGGGGCGGTTCTGGGTGCAACGGTAATGGGTCTCTGCAGGGGAGTCCAGGTGAAAGTGGTTTCGATTCAGCGGGAGGGGGGGGTGTCTGGAGGGGGGATAGAGCTGGGTAGGCAGGTATGTGGGGCTCAGTGGGGGGTCCAGATGCTGCAGGAGTGGGGCTCAGTGGGGTGGGGATCCAGGTGCAGCTGGTTGGGGCTCAGTGAGGTGGGGGTGTAGGTGGATCGTCAGGGTGCTCCAGGTGCAGGGGAGTTGGGCTCATCGGGGAGGTTCTGAGTACAGAGGGGTGAGACTTGGTGGGATGGTCTGGGCATGAGGGGGTCTGGATGCACTGGGGTTGGGTGGATGGGGGAGCAGCTCCCTGTACATGGATCCCTCCCCCTGCAGCTGAGGAGCAATGGGTGTAGGAAGTGTATGTGTGTGGAGGGAGTTTGCAGAGCTTCCTGCAGCCAGGGGAGAAACCTGGGGGTGGGTCTGACCCAGACCCGGATGCCATGCAGGAGAAGAGGAAGTCCCGTCCTCCCCAGCCAAGCCGGGACTAGCAGCTGAACCCAGTGCAGGGTAGGAGCCCCCAGCTGGGTCTTCCCCAGTCCCGCCCTCTGCCCCAAAGTGATTTACCTCTCTGCTGGCTGCCCTGATCACCTGAAACATACTACTGGGGAGGGTCACATGACCATTCTTGTGGCTTCCCCTTGCTTCCCCGTCAGAAAGTCATTTTTCTGCAAGAAGCAAAGAAATATGCAGGGACATAAATTCTGCACATGCACAGTGGCGCAGAATTCCCCCAGGAGTAACATTTTAAATTTCACATCATCTGAGACAGGCAGGTATTTTGCTTCTTATTTTAAAAAAATGGGTAAATTGAACTTAAGTTACTTACCCGTGGCCATACAGAGCTGGGACCAGAACACAGGAATCTAAAGTCCCAGTCCCTTGGTATAACTCTTTAAAAAAAAAAAAAAGATACTCCCAAATTTAAGACTCTTTTTAATAGGAAGGATGTTCACTCTAAATGCACCTTTTATTGTCCAAGAACTTCAGCTATAAATTTTATAATTGTATTATTGGGCAAGAAAACTTTTTGAGTTACCACCTTCACAAAAAATCTGGCCTAACTCTAAATTCCTTGTAATCGTGGAAGTTGACACATTTTATGAGACATTCCTAGAAGTAGCATCTCCAAAGGGCTATATTAAAAAAAAAAAAAAAAAAGGTAAAGATCTACTTGTCCGACACTAAGAGGAATACAAAATCTGCTTAGTCCATTCCACTGGAATATGATTTTTTCAAGTGCAAAACTCAAATCCATGAGCATATTTTTTTCAGGATTGTCAGTATGTTTTTTGGTATGGGCACAATTTCACCATACAGTAATTTGCTTCGTAATCTGCTATCTTGATTACTTGGGTTACAGTTAATCCATAAGCAATTGCTAGCATTTACTAATTGCTTTTCATAAATTGGAAACAAAAACTTGAAAAACCTCTTAATGGAAGAAAGGCCTTTAATGGCCCCTAGGTATCACATCAAAGGGAACTTTAAAGGCAAATGTGCAAAAATATATAGTAAATAATAACAGCAGCTAAAAGTAGCAGGGTCAGTGATGGCTCATGTCTTCATGAGACTGAAACAGGATTCCCAAAAGCTGGAGACCAGGTTTCTATAGGAGCTTACACTAATACTATATTAAGTAGTTGATGAGATAATAAGGGCAAAGAAACTGACCTTTCCGTAACTCTAATCATTATCAAGGCACCTCAATAATCACATCCTGTAGACATCTAGGATAATCGGATCAACACGGAATGATCCAAGCTCCCCCAGTACAAAAACATTTAAAGCAACCACTTACTAGTTTTTTTCCTCAGACACTCATGACTGTTTTACTAAAAGGTTAAGAATCCAGTAGACTTTTGAATTGATAATGAATATGATTCTTGCAGGCCACTTGCAAATAATATTCTGAAGCACCTGGTAAGGGCATTAGGCAGAATATATTACTTTGAATATTACGGAGCATTGTGTGGGCACTCAGTTGGCATTGGTCTGAGAAGAGAACAAAAAATTGTCAGAACTGAAAATGCCTAGGAAAGAAATACCAAGATGACATGCAGGAATAAATAGGGCAAAGAATGGAATCAATGAGAATCTCAATTCTCAAGTGATATCCAGTGTTAAGAATCTTCTTGATATACTACACAGAAAAAAGCCAAGCACAGCATGCAACCACAGAGATCTTTGTAGAAATGACCTTTTATAGACGTGATCCTGGTGAAGCACTTCTGGATACAAAAAAAACTCATGTAAAATGTTTTTGCCTAGGTCGGCTTGAAAGGGAGCCAACATACCAGCACCAATAAAACAGATAAGAAATAAAAACGAAGGGGAAATGAAACATTTTAGTTTCGCTTCAAATATTTCAGTTTTAAAGCATGATCTTGTTTTTTCTTGAAGTTTCAAGACTTTGGCTTTCTTTGCTCACCCCCATATCCAAAAGTGGAGCCCAAATTCTCCATGTTGTTCTTCCTATTGAGTCCATCTTTAAATTTAGTAAGAAATAAAGTAGCTTTGAGAAGTAAGGTACAGTCAGAGAGAAGGAAATGAAGAGAAACTGCATAATTTTACCGTTCAGCTAAGAAATGTCTATACGTGCCATTTTAAAACTATTTCTTTAAAAATGAAATTAGAATTTCTGTTGAGGTCCAACACAATCCAAAACCTGTCACATTCTTAAGTACTTTTCGGGGTATAGACTTCAAAGAAGCTCAGTTCATCTAGAACAATCCATCCAAAAAATATTTTCTTTGTGAACACAAAAGAGCAGGCAATTGCATGCAGACCCTAGGTTACTTCTCAACTCAAATTAACCCTTCATTTCTTCAGAATATGATTTGGAATTGCCCCTGAAATTTATAATGGGATATCTGAAGTGGTATCTTCTTTCTTTTATCAGGCACCTAGAAGTTTAAGCCAGAGAAAAAACAGTCTTTAAATTTTCAGAAGACTTTAATAAAGCTGCAGCCTTTGATTTATCCTTCGATGCAACTCCTTTAGTTTCCCAGAACTTTAACTGTAATACAGAAAGCCTTGAGATTGAATGAGTGTGTGCTTGCATAATCTTTATTGGTTCATTTAAATCTTCCTTCAAAGCATTTTTACATTTTTCAAAGGCCAACACCAATCCAAACAGGCTGCATTTTAAGCAGCTATCACAAAAGCAAAGCTATAAGCTCCTGACAAAAACATTCAGCCTTTCATACTAATCACAAATGAAGTGGATTTGGCAAAAGATAATTAGAGGTCTAAAAGACTAATGTATTCTGATGACACTTCCAAGCTATTTTCGAACATCGTTTAAATGTAATTAATATTAAGTAAACTCTGTATAAAAAATGAGACAAGCACATTTAAGAAAACAAACATTACTTTGGAAAAAATGAAAAGAAAGATTTGTCTCACTGTAAATTTAACTGCAGCAGGAAGTTGCTCATGATACCGTAAAGTAGGAAGCATATGTTTGGTTAATCACCAGGCTGGTGGGAGAATGAATTGTAGCAATTATTTAAGATGCGTTAACAATTCCATCAACATATACTTTTGAAATACAGACTTTAACTACAGTACCTACTTGTTAAGCACCAAGTTAGACACAATGTTTAAATCAGTCCATCTAAGAATGATTTTCAGTAGAATTTTTTAAATGTAAGCGGATGCGCACTACCACCCAATTCCCACATAATAAAGAAAAAATACAGATACAGTCAACAACAAAATTAATGAAACAATTGTGGGTGCAATTTTACCTCATTACAGTGACCTAGCCGGACCTGAGGATGTAATCAGGTACTAGCCAAAGAATAGCAACTATCCTGTAAAACTGCAGGCACATAAACAGAAGCCCTACCAAGCCTCAGCTGAAAATCAGGCCCTAAGTACATGTTATTTGAGAATATCACAGGCAAACAAATAATATAATTATCTGAGCTGAAATATGCACCACCTTCTGTACCATCACTTGAAACATGATAAAGAAAATGCCTCTAGTTATAATCTGGCAAAACTGAAGGCATTAAATTAGAGAGAAAAATATGATTTGTGGTATAGCAGTATGACATGGCACACAGCAGCATGTCAGCCAGCAAACACATATAACTGTGATGTATCATATTAGTTTTCATGTTAAAATAAATTAATTCTTATATAAAAAGAAAGACAAGTGAAATTTCACAATATATCATAATACATTTGTACATAACACAGGAAATACACATGGGATGAAACTAACTTCATTCACACACAGCACCAGTGATCTAGCACAGGGAATAGGCAGAGGGATGGTAATTTGCTCCCATAATGTGCTCAGAGTATATGGCTGCAATGCAGTCTCCACAGCTGCTTGCTGCAGCCAATGGCTGGAAAAAGTGACCACAATTCCTCCATGGCACTTGTGTAGTTCTAATGACCTGTAATCTGGCCTACCCTCATGGCACGAAATGGGTGCAGAAATCTCCTAGCGAAGCTGCTCTTCTGGCAGGTTCTCTCTGCATTCCTCAAGGCCACTGCAGGGCTTGGTGATGCAAAGGGGCCAGGTCAGACCCCCTTCACTGAGTTAAATTTAAAGCATGTTGTAGTGAACTGAGTACATATCTATTTTTTATCTTCCCATCTAGAATAGCTTTAAGAGTATATTTTAAGAACCTTTTTCTCCATACATAATAGAAGTTGAGAAGTGCAGACTATTTCTGTGGAATCTGCAGGAGACTATAGAGTATAATGCTGATTTCTTGGACTTCCTACAGACCTGGCAAATCCTTCCCTGCAAGCCCTTCAGGAAAACTGTATTTTTCAGCAGTCTTTACAAAAGTAATCACTATCTTACTTGATATATTTAATAAAAAGTCTCTATCCTTTAGCTGCTGTAATCATAAAGTGAATTTATCCCCTACTGAATTCTAAAAGGAGGTGATATTTTTCCCCCTCTCTTAAAATGTTCAGGAATGACTTCATAAGATTTTCCAACAAGAACATATATTTAATACAGGGACGACTAATGAGCCATTCATCAGTGACATTTGACTTGTGTTTAGGATTTCGGTAGGAGCCACAAGAGTACTGGTAAGAGAATGGTCTATATTGCCTGTCTCTAGTCACATGACATTGTTCAGGGTTACAAAAGACTATAACCCAGTTACGTGGTAATATCCACAGACTCCAGTGGCTAACGTTACAGTGACTTCAAAGTTTTTCTTTTACATGAAGTGTGCTTTATGTTGATTTTTCCCATCGGTTTAAACTGGTAAACTTCCATCACCTTTGCTTTATACCAGTTCACATCATAACCTGAAAGCTATTCTCTCACTTGTCAACCACTGCACTGTATGCTTATGTTCCAATTCTAAGTCTCATACACTACATTATTTCTTATTCCTATTTTTATCACTGCGTATTGACCTTCATAAATTCTTAAATTCTGTCTTAAAAAAATCTTGGATCAGTTTCAGAGAAGTCATTGAAACCTGAAATGAACTAGGTATATTGTTCTACAAAGTTGATGAACACAAAACTAAAAGTATTACATTTCAAACTCTTAGTGTACTAAATATAGCAAAATTAGGGTGAGGGATGATCTAAATGGAAACACCGATCTAGTTTTAGTGGCTCAAGATAATTTTAGTTTTATTACTTCAGTTTATTTTTACAGGCATTAATTATTAATTTGTATTATTTTAGCTGTTTGTATTTGTATTTTAGCTGTTTGTGAGAAAGCCATTACACTTTTGTAAGAGGGACACTTTCAAGACAATTTATGGATTTGGGAGCCTAATTTTACACACTTTGGGTGAAAAGCTGACTCCATTTACGTCAACGAGGCCAGAATTTCACTCCTACTTTTGAAAATCTTGTCGTTCATTAACAATAATGAGCCTTAGAAAAAACCCTGGGATGACTGCTAACTACAAAGATCTATAAGTAATGCTATATCTATAAGCAATCCTGATATCATTTTAAAAAAGCAATTCTTTCTGATACAGCCCCCATTAAAGAGCATCCTGAAATATAAACAAAAAATCCCATTAAAAAAACCCCTGTATATATGTTTTCCCCATTGTTCTCCTGTTGATGCTTACAAGCATTTTTCCAGAAAAGAAACTGACAGACAGACAACACAGAGGAAAAATGAAATGACTATGAACTATGTGCTGTCAAATGCACAAAGTTTAGATTAACTGGACAGGAATTGTAATTTACTGTATGTGCTGGGCCTACCACAATGAGGCCCAGATATAGTTGAGCCCCCTTGGCACTACCACAATATAAATGTTAAATAAAAACAACTGAAAAAAATTAAAGGATTTTTTTAACCTAACTTCTTTCAGTTACCGTACACTTGGGTGTTATTTCTAACTATAGGACTCAATCTCGCAATGAGATCTGCTAACATTGACCCCGCTGCTTCACAAAGCCGTGTTACCTTCAAGGTAACTCCACAGGGGTTTGCACTAGCAGATCTCACTGTAGGATCAGAGCAATAGTAGATTACAATATTTTCAGATAGAAAGGTGGCTTTCAAGTTGTTAGGTTTCCTTTAATTGTTGTCAGTAAGGAACTGAAATACTGAATAAATACATTTAAATACTTGTACATATGTATATTTGATGCACATTAAACTCATGCTTATCCTAATTTCAGCAGAAGCCTGTGAAGTTCTCTGGGGCCCCACCTGAGCAAAACATTTAAGCACACGCTTAAGTCCAGCTCTATTCAGCAAGGAACTTCGCTTTAAGCACATACTTAAGTGCTTTGCTCAACAGGGATGGAATGACATCTGCCTATGTATTTGTACAATGCCTACTAGAATGAGGCCCTCATTCTGAATGGAGCCTTTGGGTTCATCCACAATATAAAAAGAACAACTTCCTTTTATATTTAGTTCCAAATTGCTTTATTTATGTTACAGTAGTGCCTAGAGACACCAGGGACTAGAGCCCCACTGTGCAAGGCAATTAGTCTCAATAAGTGGACTAACATTTAAAAGTGCCAAGCACCCAACAGGTCCCACTGACTCTGATGCAAAGAAATAAGTTTCTAGCACTTTAGAAAATCAGGCCCCAATTTTAGAGAGCACCTAAGCACTTGTCTAAACATCCTTCCTGAGCAATGCTGATTCCCTGAAGCAGGGTCATTTTTAGGTGCCTACATATTGATTTGCAAAAAGAAAAGGAGTACTAGTGGCATCTTAGAGACTAACCAATTTATTTGAGCAGCTCACTTCATCGGATGCATCCGATGAAGTGAGCTGTAGTTCACGAAAGCTTATGCTCAAATAAATTGGTTAGTCTCTAAGGTGCCACTAGTACTCCTTTTCTTTTTGCGAATACAGACTAACACGGCTGCTACTCTGATACATATTGATTTGGGAGCCTAATTTTACACGCTTTCGGTGAAATCCTGACCCCACAATAGTTAATAGGAGTTTTGCCATTAATGTCAATGGGGCCGGGATTTCACCCCTAGTTTTGAAAATGTCCTTCATTAACAATAATGAGTCTTACAAAAAACCTCAGGATGTCCTCTAACTACAAAGATCTGTAGGCAGTGCTATTTTAGTAACATTACAAAGACACTGTTATAACATTTTGAGCTTATTTAAAAATGACTTCCTATAGTTTATAACTATTCTCTCCCCTCCCCCTTTTTACAGTTTTATTCCTTCTCTGAGCATCTGCAAAACAGCTTGGTACAGTTTGAGATATTAGAGTTCAAATCTAAATGTACAGAGACTAGCAAAGGGAACCCTTACTACAAATAAACAATTATCGGTTTAGTTACAATCTGTTTTTTTGGTGTTTTCATTCAATTTTAGAATATTATACACTAATTAAAAAAGCACTTTTCACAATATTAGTGACATGATAAAAAAGAACATTCCCCCTCTCGCACACAATTTACAACAAAATAGAGCACATTTATTTTGTGCCACAAAAACAGAGACAACCAAATAATTACACATTAGCAACAAATCTCCAACTACAAAGAAAAGCTTAGCCATACAACCAGCACAAACATCCACAAACTGTTCTACTAAAATAAGGTAAAATAAAAGTTTTCAGTCAATTTACAGCATTTTGAACCCGTTTATGACTATGATCTATTTGATCATAATTGGTCTCATATTCATGGATAGGGCTTATGTAAGAAAACTGAAATCTTACAAATAAAGGAAGCTTTTGTTGTTCCTGTGAAATGACAGAGGTTGAATTTAAATTGTTTGTGAAACTAACATTATGCATTCTACAGTTTAACACAGTAATCACTAAGAAGTTAGGATGGCAGCTGTTGTACATGTTAAGCTAACAAATGTTACGTGACCAGAGATGACTGGCGTGACATGTGGCTGTAGCCCTTTTATACAGTCATGTTACCAACTATTTAAAAAATGTTCACAAAAAGTCCTTTAAAAATAATATTCTCAAGAAGTTCATGGAAAACTGGTCCTATAGTCAAAAGAACAGGAGCACTTGTGGCACCTTAGAGACTAACAAATGTATTTGAACATAAGCTTTCATGGACTAATCCACTTATCCAGCTTATCCTCGAAAGCTTATGCTCAAATAAATTTGTTAGTCTCCAAGATGCCACAAGTACTCCTGTTCTTTTTGTGGATACAGACTAACACTCTGGTCCTATAGTATTTATCCCCATCCAGCTGTTTATCATTTTGTTAGTATGCACAATCTAAGATTTATATTAAAAAAATAATCAGACAAGAAACAATTGCCTTCCAGAAAAAAAATTAACAATACTATGACCTGAAGCGGGACTAGTTTGTCTGGAACCAGAGGGCAAGTATTACATGTCCAACAATCAATTATCAGTCCAACCTTTTGTATCTATGATCATAAATCTACACACATCTCCATAAGTAAGTACAGACAGAAATCTGTTTGTCCTCTAGACAGATTCCAACAGTCAGTGTGAACTGTAATATTTAAATATCAATCCCTTTTATCCCCATCCTCAAGTATTGCAAACACTTTTTTTTGATGGATCCAGATATGTCTGATTTTCAATATTATTTCTGTAACTCGTACCTTTGTATCCTCCATTTTGATAAAAATTTATATATGCAAAGGCCTGCCTGGTTGCTGCTACCACTTCATTCATCTCTCAAGTAGCTACATGTGACGCCATTTACTAGAAGGGTCCAACTGAGTCTAACACTGGACAATTTCCTGAAAGCAATTGTTTTACCTGATGATCTCACATCATCAAAGCAGCTTCCCATTTGACTTCCATTAAGGTCAGTTCAGTAAAACATTTATTACTTTGAACAGAGCTAGGGAAGCTATTTATAAACAACAATTCATTAGTCTAATTTTACCCTTATTTTTTATTCATGAATTTTTCAAATATCAGACCTGAATTTTACGAACTTGTTGGAAATTACTCAATGAATGTTTAAGCAATGGACAGCTCATGAACTGGGTCTGCTGAACGTATTCTCTATTTGTTATCAGTGTTATGTGAACTGGGTGGCAGGATTAGGGAATTTTTATGACGTAATCTTTTCTTTTCAAGGTCACTTGAGGTAGGCCTTGCCTGATACATCATTGCTAGATTAATTAGGCTACTGTAATAATAGGACTTGATCAGACTTAAAATAGAATTTCTTACATCACACGTAAACCAAATAATGCACATAGCATATTTTCAAACAGCATAACATTAAAGCACACTAGGGACCTTTAGTGCGCACCAGCAGGGTCTACATGGACCAAAAGTGTGCTTCGGAATTCATACCCCCATAGAGTGCATTACCCTATTGTGTAGATAAGGTGTTAATAGATTTTTTTAACTTCTTTTTATTCTCTGTCTTAAACTGTGGGTCTGAGAGGGCATTTGACTGAAGGTGGCTAGTATTGGCAAGCATCACAGGAGGAGTGGGCCTTTAGAAGGGATCTAAATGAGGAAAAAAAGGGGATCTGGTACACTGGGATTGGGACTGTTGAAGATAATATTGAATGAAATATGACACATAGATAAAAGAAAATAGACATGAGCTCATTTGTTCAGGTTTACCTGTCATGTGTCCTCATAAAGTCCCAAAACTTCTTAGTGCCATTCTAGAAAAAAAACAAAAAAACCTCATCAATACAATTAGTTCCCAATGAAAATTGGCTACCTGAAATCAAACATCATTTTAACAGCAGCAACTTCCTTCCTTGGCAAAGCTGGCTGTATCTGGAATATATTTATTGATTTTTGACCGCAAACAGTAGTGTTGCAGGTACAACTATTTAATTTTCAACTAGAAACTGGAAAGGGCTGAGGAAGGGACTAAATGCTTACCTACCACTTTGTAAGAGCAAAGGCAAATATGTTGCAAACATGTGCCTAAAATAGGTACCTAACTCTATATGTAGGCACCTAAAATCAAAGATGCCTGATTTTCAGAAGTACTAAGAACCCATATCTCCCAGTGACTTCAGTCTATTCTGATTTAAGTACCCAGGAGTACTTAAGTACCTTAAGGAGACTGGCTTTAGGCACCCAGCGTTTGACAATCTAGGCTCTAGTTTCCAGCAGAACGATGTTCACTTACAAGAATATGCTACTGAATAGTTTCATCCTGATTTATAGATGGCAAAAGCATGCACATAACAGCTAAAAATATTTGCAACAGAATAAAATCTATTAAAACTGATAATCAACTAGCTACTGTGCTACCTACCATTCACTTGTTTACTTCCAAGATAATCTTGGACCAAATTCAATAGACTTGTGCTTCAAACATCACAGCTGAATTTGACCCCCTAAACTGTAATCATTTCCCCCACAGATTTAATAGATATGTTGACACTTGTTTTAGACATATAATTTCACATTGTATAGTCTATGGTATATCTATTAAGACACTTCAGATGAACTCAACACAAGAATAAGCCCTTTTCCATCACCTCAAATACAAATTCTCAGATGGCGTAAATCAGCAAAGCTCCATTGAAGTCGAATAGAACTATTCCAATTTGCATCAGCTGAAATGTGGCCTACAGATTTATTCCCTTAAATCACATTTTGGGTTTACATGATAACTTGGGAGCCGCCTGAAGGAATCACCTCTTTTGGTAACCACCTTTCTTTAATTGGACATGCAAGAGGTAGACCTGTTGAGGACTTGGATATCTAAAAGATACTGTGATGGGGTGTGGCCCCCTGCTGGAGAACCTGTGGTCCTACTACACCCCACCCTAGGAAGGAGCAAAGAAGGTGGGTCCTCCAGGCCTTCCTATAAAGGCCTTGTGGAAGCAGCCAATCAGAGCCCAGCAGGCTCAGCTAAAAGGAGCTGCAGGGGCTGAGAAGGTCAGTTCCTGGCTGGGGTCAGTGGGGTAAGAAAGAGAGTGTTCCTTTTCTCTGGCCGCAGGAGATTGACTGGCTGTGCGACCCCGCCCTCCCAATTCCATCGCAAACTCATCTGCGACTAGGGACAGCGATGGTTGAGGCCTGGAGAAGGGTACTCCTGCACATACTGCTTGCGGATCGAACTACCACTGGAGGGACTCGAGGACTAGAGGAGTGAGTGAGACCAATTTGTCTAGGTGGTCTCGGTTCGGCCTGTATACCAAGGTTAGCCAAGCCTGAAGGGGATGGAGCGGCAGCCTGGCATGCTGTACCACATACGTGCAAGCAGCCATATGGCTGAGCAGTTTCAGGCAATTTCGTGCCATATTACGGGGGAATCTTCTGAGATCCTCTATGATGGCGCCCATGGCGAGGAAGCGAGATTTCGGGAGGAATGCCCTGGACTGACCTGAGTCTAGGAGAGCTCTGATGAACGCTATCCTCTGAGTGGGAGTTATGGTCGACTTTGCCACATTCAGAATGAGGACGAGCCTGTGGAATGTCATCCGCAGCTGGCTCACCTGGACCTCCACTTGGGCCTGATTAGCCAGTCATCTAGGTATGGGAATACTTGCACTTGTCACTTCCGCAGGAAGGCTGCCATGACCGCCACACACTTGGTGAACATCCAAGGGGCCACTGAGAGGCCAAAGGGGAGAACTGTGACCTGACGGTGGGCGTTTTTGACCATGAAACAGAGGAACTATCTGTGGGACGGAATTCTGGACACATGAAAGTCTTCATCCTTCAAGTCGAGGGGCGTACCAGTCTCTGGATCCAGGGAGGGAATAATGGAAGCCAGGGAGCCCATGAGGAACTTAAACTTCTTCATGAATCTGTTTAGGTTTCGCAAGTCTAAAATAGGCCTGAGCCCACACTTGGCCTTTGGGATTAGGAAATACCGTGAGTAGAACTCCCTGCCCCTGAATTCCAGAGGGACCTCTTCTACTGCCCTGAGTTGTAGGAGCATTTGCACCTCCTGCACTAGAAGTTGCTCTTGAGAAGGATCCCTGAAGAGGGATGGGGAGGGAACAGAATTGGAGAGAATATCCCAACTCTACCGTGCTCAAGACCCATTGGTCTGAGGTGATTGAGCCCAGTCGTGGTACAAATGGAATAGAGAATTCACAAAGGGAGGGGAAAAATTCGGGATCTGAACTGGTGCGTCGCCCACGGGCGCACCTTCAAAAGTTCGGTTTAGAGGCTGAGGGCTGCTTTGCTGCACCAAGGCCCTGGGTTAGCAGAGTAGAGTACTGAGAGGGCCTCCATCTATTACTCCTGCTATAGTCCTGCCTAGGAGGAGCTGAGTAGAAGCGTTGCAGCTTAAATGGCTTTCTTTGGTGGGCTGACATATGAAGCCCCAAGGACTTCAAGGTTGCCCCGAGTCTTTCAGGCTGTGGAGCTTAGTGTCCGTTTGCTCCAAGAAGAGTCCTAAACAGTCAAAAGGCAAGTCCTGAATAGTCTATTGGACTTTGTGTGGGAGTCCTGACACTCGAAGCCATGAGCTCCATCTCCTGGCTACCGCAGTTACCATCATATGGCTTGCTGAGTCCATCAAGTCAATGGAGGCCTGCAAGGAGGTCTTCATGACGACCTTGCCCTCCTCCAGGACAGCCACAAACTCCAAATGGGAGTCCACCGGAAGCAGTTCCTGAAATTTGGACAGCATGTTCCAGGAATTATAGCTAAAGCAGCTAAGGACTGCCTGCTGGTTGGCAATGTGAAGCTGGAGACCCCCGGTAGAATACAGCTTCCTACTGAAGAAATCCAGCTTCTTCACCTCCTTGGATTTAGGAGTCAGCCCCAGTTGTCCCTGCCTTTCCTGCTGGTTGGCAGCCTCTACCAGCAGAGTACCTGGTTGAGGATGAGTAAACAGATACTCATACTCTTTGGAGGGCACAAAATATTTCCTCTCCACCCCTTTTGCTATGGGGGGAGGGGGAAGAGAGGAGGGTTTTTGCCACAACACCTTAGTGGTTTAATGTATAGTCTTAATGACAAATGACAATGGCAAAGCCACTCTCAAAGTACCTTCAGGGACCAGAATGTCAACCGTAGGGTCAGTCGGTCTCTGACACCTCGTCTACCTAAGCCACCCTCCTGAGCAACTCTTGGTATGCCCTGTTGTCCATGGCAGGCAGTGTGGTGGAAATGCCCATCACCACTTCATCCGGGGAGGATGAGGAAGATGCCCGTGGGGGCACTGGGTCTTCCTGACCCTCTGGTTCGCAGGGATCCCCTTGTGCCGAAATGCTGTGCCAGGAGTGCTGCTGATTTCTGGGCCTGCACCCTTCTTGGTACTGGCCCCGTTGCCAGGTTCCGCAGTGGTGTCAGCCTGCATGCCCATCTCCTGCCCTTGTAGAGGTTCCCAGGTTGTCGATGAAGGAGGGACCCGTGGCTCCAAAGCCACCAACAAGGATTTAGACCCCGGCCCTTGGGCTTGTTGGAAGGCCCACAGGGTCCAAAAGGGCAACTGAGCCGGTGCTTGACGCTGTGGAGACCAGGACATCATGGGTAGCTGCTGCCCTTCCTCTTGTCTCGAGTAGTGCTGAAAGCGGTGACGGCTTCACCTAGAGGCATGCAACTCCACCTCCAAGTCCAACGAGGACTCTGACAGTGCAGAGCGGTGCCGTGGTGAGGGCGAGTGGTGCCTCATCATCGTCAGCTTGCCCCTAGAGGGCACAGTGCCTCTTTGCGGCACCAGTGCCATTGTTGGTGCGGGGGACTGCGCTGTCATCGCTATGAGGTCCCATGCCGCCTCAGAGGTATCCTCCCAACACTCCCACACGTGGGAGTCCACTACAATCGGACTCTATGGATGTCCCTCTGAGGCCAGAGTCAACGGTGCTGGCTGAGTCAGAGTCAGAGCCAGAGCAGGGTGTCCTGGCACAGGACACACCCCACTGGTGCCTCCTTGGTCCACTACTTTAATGGGAGAGCAGTATACCTTAAATGGAACCATCATGCCTTCATTTATGCCCCACACTATTTTTGCTCACCTCAAGAATCTCTTTGAGGAAGGTGGATATTCAGATTATGGAGAGGGAGAACAGAGCCTGCATTAATGTTTATGAAGCATTAATTTAAATGTAGGAAATTAATCCCTGTGGGATTGTTGAGATTATGCTTTGAGGGTGCAGCAGTCCTCTTGGCCTCCTGTGCTTTGCAAATTACAGAACCTGACTGCCATGAAACACTTATAGAAGGGTTTCCACAGAGCTGAGGAAAATTATATTGTGGAGCTGGTATCATGCTCTCCTGTGCCCCCAACACAGATGCACCAAATCTGAATCCCCTCTGATCACATATGCCCCCATTTACAGTAATGGGATCTGGCCTATGAGCTGTACATAACTTTAAACAGAAAATAAGAGACTCAGAAATAAAGGAGTTATCAGGATAGGACGTCCATGTTTTCTGTGAAAATGACTAGCGTTTGCCCACATACAGTTCATTATCTAGATGGTAAATACATTGAAAGGTTTCATTATTATTACTGACTTTTTAATGTCCAGTGTCACACCCATAAAAGGGTTAAACTAATTTGCATTGGGTCCTTCAAGGTGCTGTTCATCATCATGCATTGATCAGATAATGCTGTAAGTGTATCTTGTGGCTATATCTGAATAATAATCCATTTTATATATCCAACCTGCACCTGTCCAAATAAATAAATCAATAAACAAATGAAACATTCCAACATCCCACTGTTTACAGTGGCACAAACTCAAATGAGCACCATTCACTCCTATTGTCCAAGTCTAATGTAATTTGAAGTCAACTGTATAGAGTTGAGTTTCTATTGTGCCAAATGCCTGGCTCTCTGCTAACAGACTAGCATAAAGGCTGCTAATTATTAATAGCATGTAAACAGTTACCAATGGTTCCTATACTGCTCTATGTACTTTACAGTACATTAAATCTAACCAGCTTTGTCCAGCAGTAAGTAGTATCATTTTATTGAGTTCTTTCCTCTGTTTAACACAAGATATATATTCACAACATAAAATAGTGCATAGTTTTATACATATAGAAGTCATCCTAAACAAGCTATGTGCTACACAGACTGTAGTTTTTTAAGTTGCACTGATGAAATAGGTCACTTTATTCTTGCTTCTCTTTATGTGTGCAAATAACCCATTCCTGCCGTTGATGGTGTTCTGCTACCACGGCTGCTGTGGAGTTTGGGAGAACTGAAGCACTGATAACTATGTTCATTGTCATTCCAACAGAATAATCTTCCCATGAAATTAAAAATAAATCACACTTCATTTTATTAAAACATATTCACACATTTATAAAATAGTGCCATTTACAAAGCTTATCAAAGAATGATCAAAATATCTCTCAATGGTATATATTAATTATAACAGATTTGTGCAAGGTTTAAACACAGATGCTGTGAAAAAGAGGAGTACGTTAAATCTGAAATATATTTAAACAATTATTGTTACAACAGGAACATAAGAATGGCCATACTGGCTCAGACCAATGGTCCATCTAGCCCAGTACCCTGTCTTCCAGCAGTGGCCGGTAAACACGTCTTACACCGAAAAAGATATACTGCATGTTATGTTAGCCTTTACCTGTTTCCAAGTGGCAGCTCTGGCAGTCAAACAACATCCTAGGATAATATATATTATGTGAATTGATAAATCTCTAAGCACAAAGTAACCATATCCCCTTTCTGTATTTAGTGATCAGGCTCTATTGTGGTGCAATACCGCACTCGTGCACATGGTATGTTTAAGTCAAGAGTTGTATTTCAGGAAAGCTAGTATGCGAGACAATTTCAGTCTCATATTACTTGAGAGAGAGATTATTTACATAGGGAGAAACTAAATAGTCTGTTTTTTCCTGGAAAGGCAAGTCTGAATGAGAACTTTAGCAGTGTGAAAACAATTATTTAATAAAAACCCATTGTAAATAAAATCGCCACAAGTTCAAAAACCAGAGCACAAATTTGGGTCAGTCTTTTACTTTTTTAAATCCCTTTCATAGGGGGAAAAAAAATCAAAATATTAGTCCTTTTATAGTTTACAAAAAGAAATAACTGGAATTAAGACGTTATTTAAATCCTTTTAAGTATGTAATGAAACTTATGGCCTCAGACTTCATGCCACAAAAGATATAGGCTGGGATTTTGAGAGGGATTTCAGCATTTTGACTGCCTATCTCCATTAGTCTCCTTTGGAAATCACAAACAAAATAAATGATGCCTGCCTAACTAAAGGTATGGTTTGTTTTCTTAAAAAATAAAATAAAATAAAAGTTACCCAGAGGAAGAAATAAAATATTCCTCATTTCCAGGAGGATGAAGAGAGAGGTTCATAGGCACCAACCCCGTGGGTGCTCCAGGACTGGAGCACCCACGGGGAAAAATTGGTGGGTGCTCTGCATGCACCAGCAGCCAAGCTCCCTTCCCCACCCCCCCGCCTCACCTCACCTCCACCTCCTCCCCTAAGCACGCCGTGTCCCTGCTTCTCCCCTTAGCTCCTAGTGCTTGCTGCCACGAAACAGCTGTTTCGTGGTGTAACAAACTCCGGGAGGGAGGGGGAAGGAGTGGGAATGTGGCTCGCTCAGGGTAGAAGGCGGGGAAGAGGCGGGGATTTGGGGAAGGAGTCCAATGGGGCAGGGAGGGGGCAGAGTTGGGGCAGGGACTTTGGGGGAAGGGGGTGCAATGGGGGCAGGGCAGGGGCAGAGTCGGGGGGGCCAGGGGCAGAGGCGGGTCGAGTATCCACCGGCGCCAACAGAAGTTGGCGTCTATGGACAAGTGTGAACAGAGGAGAAGAGTAATGGTAAAAATCCATTCCAAGACTAAGGCAGAAACCATACTTGCTTTTGGCAAGCTTCCACTTAACCATACAATCTTGGTTTCTCAGCTTATGCATTTGGAAAGGAGAATTTGAGGAACTAAGGCCCCGAGACAAAGCCCAGTGAAGTCTATGGAAACCTTTCCACTGACTTCAAGCAGGCTTTGAATCAGGTCCTTCCCTGTTCCCTATTTTCACCTCAACCTTCATCCATTTTCTTTCTCCCAACTCTCATGTTAGTCTCATGCAGGCTCTAGAAACATATATAAACCAAAAAGAAATATTCATAGCACTGGGAATTTAACCACATATATACAATTATCCTTGCTTAAATTCCCAGGCAACCCAGCACAGTATACGAGAAAAAATGGTTACCAACCCTTCTGAGATGTGTTGCTTATGTCCATTCCACGTTAGGTGTATGCGTGCTGCGTGCACTGTCGCCAGAGATTTTTCTGTCAGTGGTATCATTGGGACGACTCTAGCATTCTCTGGTGCCATGCGCTCATACCTGGCATCATCTCTAGCCTGCTAGTGAGATGAAAGAGTATGCACCAATGACCAAGTCACTGCCCTACAAATATCCTGGATAGGGACCTGGGCCAGAAATGCCACTGAGGAATCTTGAGCTCTCCTCAAGTGGGTAGTCAAGACAGAAGGAGGTGTGGCACCTGCCTGCTCATAGCATGTGCAAATGCAGGAAGTGATCCAGGATGAAATTCTTTGGGCCGAAATTGACAGGCTTTTCATCCTATCTGCTATTATCACAAAGAGCTATGTGGAGCCTCCTGGCTGAGGTAATCGCTACCAGGCAGGCGACCTTCCTGTAGCCCAGGGCCCCAGCTCAAGGAGGCCTGGGGGTGCAAAAATAAATCACAGGCAGCAATCTCCAACTCCAGACCGCTAAAAGTGTTGCAGTGCAGCAGGGCACTCAGGCAGGCTGCTAGCACGGAAGCAGCTCCCTCCCAGACCCACACCCCCTCCTGCACCCCAATCCCCAGCCCCCTCCTGCACCAAACTCCCTCCCAAGAAAAAGACTTGTATACAGGGGCCCCACGAAATCTAATAGCCCCGGGCCCACAGGAGAGTTAATCCAGCCCTGACGACAAGGGGCACGATGCCAGCAGCTCAAAGGGAGAGCCTGTGAGTCTTAACAGGACCAGGTTTAGATCCCATAATGCAACAGGTTCATGAATATGCAGGTAGAGTCTCTCCAAGCCCTTGAAAAAAAAAAAAAAAAAAAACCTACAATCCACCAGAGAAGGAAGGTGGGAATGGCCATTAAGTGTAACTTAATCAATGAAATGGCTAGGCCCTTCTGTTTCAGATGAAGCAGATACTCTGGCATGGGACTGGAGAGGTGACCTAGGAGGTGAGGGGCCTCATTGAGGCCACACAGAGAAATGCTTCCACTTGGCGAGGTAAGTGGCTCTAGTAGATGGTTTCCTACTATCTAGCAATACCTGGCGGAGTTACTCTGGACGGGCCCGCTCCGCTGAGTTTAACCATAGAGCTTCCACATGCTGAGGTTAAGGGCCTTGCGGTTCAGATGGAACAATCGGCTGTGATCTTGTGAGATCAGATCTGCGAGGAGAGCGAGTGGCATCAGGGTTACCAGCAAGTCCCTGGTCTCAATGAACGCCTCTGGTGTAGACAGTACCGCAATCCTGTTGGTGCCGCTTTGACCCTCCAGTGCCGAGGAATGGTCCAGGACAGAATTCAATGGTCCTGCCTACGAGGCGGAGCTGATGGTGCCGCCCTCGGAGTGGGGGCAGACGAGTAGCCAGACTCAGGTTGGACTCCACTGTGCTCCCCGTGCTTGGCTCTCTTCAGAGTTGGGGAATACTCCCTCAAGGCCAGCTGCTTCTTATGTTTCTTCTTCGGCACTGGTAAAGGAGAATGATGCCGAGAGTTTCTCCCAGCAGCTCTCGACTGGGTGCCAGGTTGGACCAGCTTGACGCCAAGAGGTATGGAGCACCACCTCCATTAAGAGGGACTTCAACCTGGCCTCCCCTTCCTTGATACGGGTCTTGAAGTCTCGACAGATCAGGCAGCGGTCCCTGATATGACTCTCTCTCAGGCCCTTCAGAGAACTTGAGTGCAGGTCACTCACAGACATGGACTTGCTGCAGGTGGCACAGGGCTTGAAACCCGGGGCATGCCCAGCACCAGGAGCAGACGAAACTCCAGTAGGGCGAGAAGTGCCAACTAATTATATACACGTAATCTACAACAGTCCAAATGGAGAAAATAAAGAACTGGGATAGGGAAACCGGCAAAAAGGACTAAACTAAGACCACTTAGTAAGACTTTGTCGAAGCAAGAGGAGCTCTTCCAGTGACTGTCATGGTCGGTAAGAAGGCACTGAGATGGTGTGGAGCTGGCCGGGCCCCTTATACCAGCGCAGGAGTGCATGGCACCAGAGGGCGCTCTAGCCAGCCCGATGCATACCACTGAGGGAAAAATCTCCAGCAACTGTGCATGCAGCGCACGCACACTTAACGTGGAATGGATATGAGCAAGCACTCGAAGAACTTTGCCTTTAATGATAAAAATGTGTCCAGGTAAAAAAATTTTATAAGTACACAGATTTAGTTCTTCCTGCTCTCTCTACCACACCACCCTGCTACAATAGAAAAGTTCATACATAGAGCCAAATTCTGTTGCTATCCCTGGGCAACCCCACTGAAATTAATGGCATTGAAAATCAGTGTAATAGAAAGCAAAATGTGGCCTATTATATCAATAGCATCTACCCCAAAAGTTGTGCTGCACTGCATTTTTTTATTTTTTGTAACCTGAAATGTTTAGGAACACTTGGGATACAACCAGCATGGGTCATGTTAGAGCAGCATTTTCTTCTAGCACGTTAACAAGGACATTCTAAACCAAACTTGCAAAAAACTGCACCAGTTGCAGTTAACTACAAGACTTAGACCCTCCTTATTGAACGCAGCAGGTCACTTTTGTTGGGGAGCGAAGAAGGTGGGTGCTCATTGGAGGCTTGTGTGTTAGCCCTGTTGCTTGCCTGCTTTGCTACACACTGGATAAAATACACTTTTAAAATGTTTTGTTCAAAATAATTCTCTAGATCTTTAATTTAAATTATTGTATGCAGATTTCTTTTCTATCCCTCCCTGATATCTCAGCTGATAAACGCTGTTCATTTTACAATGTAACTTCTAGTGACACCTGCACTAGAACAGGGATAGGCAGCTACTGCTGTCCTTAACCTAACATTGTGCGCCCAGACTTGCAGTGAATATGAAAATATGTAAAATATGGAATGAGTACACATATCACACAGTTGGTTGAGTCAAAGATGGAGGGGCCAGAAAACCAGTACAGGTTGGTCATATCCAAAAGACATTTGGTGGCCTATGTGACATGAGTTTGGTGGTTTCCACTAGACAAGTACCCACATCACAAAATCATGTTCAAAACTGCCATTAGTTGGCAGTCTTAGTACAGGCTTCAAGGATTGACTGAGCCATGTAACCAAGAGATCAGTCTTGCAGTACAATTGCTGGGCCATATGGGGAAGCTTGCACTGATGCAGCTTATGCTATCCTGTTGTGTGTGTGTAAAGAAAGAAAGAGATTCAGTCTTTAAGGCTGTAAACCCAGCAACTTCCACATAAGCAAATATATAGTAAGAAAGTAAAATTGGAATTTAAAGTTTAAATGTCTTAGTCTTTTTGGAAGTTACATCCTTATGTATAAATTTATAGCAGTATGTACAAAACAGGAATAATTAAAGGCAGCATTTTAAATATGTTATATGCCATATAATTGCTAAATAATATTAGTGTCTATAATCTACTATATTATAAACCCTAAATATTTAGAGATGAGAGACCAAATTCCTCTCTCATTTGCTTTGGTGGAAGTCCAGTACACTACCACTGAAATCAAGAGTTATTTTAAATTTCCACTGGTTTGAAGAAGAGCAAAACTTGACATAATGTGTTTTGGACAAACAGTTATACAATTTTGTTTCAACCACATTTAGCCAAAAACTCTGGGTAATTACTTGGGGCTTCTATTTTATTGGATATACTTATGGTATTTAACAATCAGGAAAGCTATTGGATTGAAGGCATTTGTCTATTAAACCTGTGTTTAGTCACCGGAAGCTGCTACTTGCACAGATTAACAGAAACGTCCACAGAATGTACCCTCCTACCAGTCTGCCCCAACATCAACAAGAAGGTTTCATACTCCATGCCTATTCAAACCTTGGCCTCTTTAAAGAGGCTGACAATCAGGGTTACAGATAGCGCTGCTTATGATGGTGGGATTTTCTGTGTTGTGGACATATACCCAAAATAAACTGCTAAATTAATTTCACATAAACCACAGAGAAATCTTCCAATGGCAATTATTATCTATTGTTTGCATTACAGTAACATCTACAGACCCAAAGATCCAGGCACTAAACAAAATATAGTGGGAACAATTCCCGCCCCAATGACTTTACAATCCAGTTAGAAGACAGACCCAAGTGGGTATAAACAAACAGAGGGAGTGGAGGAGGGAAGGCAAATATATTCTGGTACAGATCGCCTATAGGGACAAATTGTGAGTAGTGAGCTTCTTATGACAGAACCAGTAGTGGCCTTCTGGTCTCTGCCAATCTGGACTGGATTCAACCAAGTGATCTAGAGATGAAACATTCCATATTTCTGTAAGCCACCTAGTCTTTATGAAGTTATCATAAATTGTGTTCTCACTGATCCACTTATTCTCTTTGCAGGATATAAAAAACATACAGGAAGGTAATGTCGATAGTGCAAGGAAATTATGGTAATCTTTCCTACAATAAAAGTGAGACTCTAAATTAAATCAGATAAGAGAATGAATTGCCAAATAACAGTCTCAAGACAAAGTCAGTGGTGCCAAACCCTGTTTAATCCCTGGTAATCCACCTTCTAGAGTTTTAGAGCTTTGTTACATGTAAATGGTTAAATTTTGCCTTATTCTGTTCTCAATGTTCCATTAAGATTTGGAGTCTTACTTCTCAAATTGTACATATCTGAGCACTTTTTCTTGCAGTGTATTTCCAAATGCAAGCAGTTTGCTCCAGAGCAGTGGTTCTCAAACTAAGGCCGCCGCTTGTTCAGGGAAAGCCCCTGGCAGGCTGGGCCGGTTTGTTTACCTGCTGCATCCACGGGTTCGGCCGATTGGGGCTCCCACTGGCTGCGGTTCGCTACTCCAGACCAATGGAAACTGCAGGAAGGGCGGCCAGCACATCCCTCAGCCCACGCCGCTTCCTACAGCCCCCATTGGCCTAGAGCGGCGAACAGCAGCCAGTGGGAGTCGCGATCGGCCGAACCTGTGGACGCGGCAGGAAACAAACCGGCCTGGCCCACCAGGGGCTTTCCCTGAACAAGCGGCGGCCCTAGTTTGAGAACCACTGCTCTAGAGAGCTAATCTCTTTCCATAAAGTTATCTACACTAAAGTGTGGTGTTCAGAGTCTGGGCTTTTTGCATTTGGACACTCTAAACTTGCACCACATTGACCTCCTTGTGGTAGGAGGCAGTGGCAGAGCAGATGAGTGACTATGCTTGTGTGGCCAGTCTCAAAGAAAGCCAAAATCCACAGGAACAGAGCCAGTTAGTTCCTGCAGAACTTAATCACCAGGGAGTCTAGAAATCCATTTGCCACAGAAAAACATGGGAATTGCATTTTACAGAGAATCTTTAGCTTTCACATTGTGAAAAAAATAAAACCATATACAATAGAATCCCGTTTATCCGAGCCTCCATTATCCAACTACACATGCTGTTGTGAAATCTGTATAAATCAACAAATTATATACTGAAAGAATGACACAGCAAGCCTGGACTTGTATGGGTGTGGCGGAATTCACACCTTGCACACTATTGTAGTAATCTTTTGTACAAGGCATGTCTTGTAAGGTATAATTTGAAAACTCACAATTTGCTGGTCACTACAGTCCTGATAAAATGCATGACAACACTGCATGTGAAGTTGTAAGATTTCCCTCTATCATGTTAACACATGTTCCAAACCCCACAGCCCTGCACAAACAGAGCTTGGCAAACAGGTCAGTTCTGAACAAAGGAATATAAGCTCTGCTTAATTTGCATTTAAGCAGTAAACAGAGTCATCATGCAGGAAGAGAAACAAAGAAAGCTCAAACAGGTGAGAAAAAGCCAACAGGGAACATCTTTCCACACAGACTGAAAATATAAAAAGGAGGGACAAACATCCCAAGACACCCCTCTTTGCCCATTGCATTCACTGCACCTGCAGAGACAAAGGAAGCATTTGTTGGACTCTGGGGGTGGGATCTTGACCTACAGGGTTTGGTCAGTAAGACTGCTTGAAAGCATGTGGCGAGAAACTTTGATTGAATCTCATATAGTTTACGTTTGGTATTAGTAAACATCTCATCTTTATTCTTCTTGAAGCATCTCTGATTTTTATGCCTCATTACTTATACTCAATTAAAATCTCTCTCTTTGTAGTTAATAAAGTTGTAATTAATAAACTGTTGTGTCAGAGGGGAAATCAAATCAATATCTTAGATGTTTGTATACTAATGCAAGACACATGGGGAATAAACAGAAAGAACTAGAAGTACCAGTGAATAAACACAACTATGACAGTTGGCATCACAGAGAGTTGGTAGGATAATACACATGACTGGAATATGGGTATAGAAGGATACAGCTTGCTCAGGAAGGACAGGCAGGGAAAAAATGGAAGAGGTGTTGCCTTGTTTACAAAGTTGTATACACTCGCACTAAGGTTGAGATGGAAATAGGAGACAGACTTGTTGAAAGTCTCTGGATAAGGATAAAAGGGGTAAAAAACAAGTGTGAGGTCATGGTAGCGGTCTACTATAGACCACCTAACCAGGAAGAAGAGATGGATGAGGCTTTTTAAACAACTAACAATATCATATAAAGCACAGGTCTTGGTGGTAATGTGGGACTTCAACTACCCAGATATCTGTTGGGAAAATAATACAAGAGGGCACAGATTATCCAATACATTCTTGGAATGCACTGGAGACTTTTTTTTATTTCAGAAGGTGGAGAAAGCTACTAGGGGAGAGGCGGATGTGTATTTGATTTTGACAAACCGGAAGGAACTAGTTGAGAATTTGAAAGTGGAAGGCAACTTGGGGAAAAGTGATCATGAAATAATAGAGTACATGATTCTAAGGAATGGTAGGTGGGAAAACAGCACAATAAAGATAATGGATTTCAAGAAAGCAGAGTTAGCAAACTCAAGGAGTTGGTAGGCAAGATCCCATGGGAAGCAAGTCTAAAGGGAAAAATAGTTAGAGAGAGAGTTGACAGTTTTTCAAAGAGACATGATCAAGGACACAAGAACAAACTATGTCACTGCGTACGAAAGACAAAGACAATGCATGGCAAGAGACCACCCTGGCTTAAACAGGAGATCTTCAGTGATCTTAACCTAAAAAGGAAAAAAAAAAAAAAAAGAGTCCTACAAAAAGTGAAACGAGGTTAAATTACAAAGGTTGAATATAAACAAACACCTCAAGTATTTAGGGTCAAAATTATAAAGGCCAAGGCACAAAATGAGATTAAAGTAGCTAGAGACATAAGGGTAACAAGAAAACATTCTACAAATATACTAGAAGCAAGAGGAAGACCAAGGACAGGGTAGGCTCATTACTTAATTGGGGAGAGAGGGGAAGAGAACAGAAAATGTGGAAATGGCAGAAGTGCTAAACACCTCTTTTGTTTCCACTTTCACCAAAAAGGTTAGTAGCAATCAGATATCTAACACAGTGAACACTGGTGAAAACAAAGTGGGATCTGAGTCTAAAATAGGAAAAGAACAAGTTAAAAATTACTTAGACAAGTTAGGTTTCAGAGTAGCAGCCGTGTTAGTCTGTATCCACAAAAAGAAAAGGAGTACTTGTGGCACCTTAGAGACTAATGCTCAAATAAATTTGTTAGTCTCTAAGATGCCACAAGTACTCCTTTTTTTTAGACAAGTTAGTTGTCTTCAAGTTGGCAGGGCCTGATGAAATACATCCTAGAACACTCAAGGAACAGACTGAGAAGATATCTTAGTGATTATCTTTGAAAACTCATGGAAGACAAGAGAGATTCCAGAGGACTGGAAGAGAGCAAATATAGCGCCAATCTATAAAAAGGATAATAAGGACAACCTGCGGAATTACAGACCAGTCATCTTAACTTCAGTACCCAGAAAGATAATGGAGCAAATAATCAAGCAAGCAACTAAAAGGTCATAAGTAACAGTCAACATGGATTTGTCAAGAACAAACCCTGTCAAAACAACCTAATATAATAGCTTTCTTTGATAGAGTAACAAGCCTTGTGGATGAGAGGAAGTAGTAGATGTGGTATATCTAGGGCACTGGTTTTCAACCTGTGGTCTTTCAACCTGTGGGGGTAGTGGACTGTGCCTAAGGGATCCATGAAAGGTTGTTGTTACCATAGAACAAAGCGGTCTGCACCTCCATTTGAAAATTTTTAGGGGTCCACAAATGAAAAAAAGGTGAAAACCATTGGCCTACAGAAGTCGTGGAATCTCTATCGTTGAAGGTTAAACAAACACAGGTCAGGAATGGTCTAGTTATTACATAGACCTGCCTTGAGTGCAAGGGATTGGACTAGATGACCTACTGAGGTGCCTTCCAGTCTTAAATGTCTATGATTATCTAATTCAGTGTGTTTAAATCATTGTCTGAATAACTATTTGAGACAATCAACTGCCATATTATTCCCTTAAGAATTAATTAACTTAAAATATTTTGTACTATCCAGGAGAGTGCGGGGCAGTCCAGGACATACATTTCTGTGGGGAAAATCTGGGACTGGGGGTGCATTGGGGTCACCCTGCAGTATAACTGAGACCGGTGAGAGCCAGAGTGTAACCTAAGTGTGGCAGGCTTGCAGGCTACAGTTACACACACACACACACACACACACACACACACACACACACACACTGGCTTGAATGCTGTCTATGAGTGGCCCAGGTGGGAGCTATTTCAGCAAGACATTCTAAGGCACCCAAGATTGCCAGGTAAGGGAGACACAGCTGCTCATTAGTCTGGATTGAACCCTGGTATGTCACAATGGGTTTCTGTATAACAAAATTATACAACACTTTCTTTCATATTTTAATAGATTAATCACAACAGTAAAATATTTTTAGGATTCAAACTTATTTTTTCCTTAAAATTTACACTTTGTACCATATGTTTATAGATGATAAAGAGCTGACAGTAATAGGTTCCAAGGAGTTCTTGTCTTTCATAAATACTGTTCAGCACAGGAATATGCACAGAGAGCTGGGATAATCCCAAATCTCTTTACTCTTTATCTGAACAAATAATTCTGTGTTATGGAGCATTGATGTATAATTTAACTCTGTCTTTGCTTACTTTTAAGGGTTTAATTTGTGATATGAAGTGTGATAGCCCTTCACTGCGTTTAAAACATTTTGTATAGTAGGAGTCTCTTCACTTCAAAACCTCAGGATGGATTCTCAGATAGCATAAATCAGTGTAGCTCCATAGAAGTCAATGGAGCTATGTCAATTCATACCAAGTGAGGATCTCACTCCTCATCTTCTTTTGTTTCCTTTTGAAGATGTGTATCAGAACTAGGAAACTGTTACAGAATTATCAGTCCCATAATTAAACAAGAAAATCAATTAAGTTAGTAATGTTCTTATAGAGCATGCTAAATCTGAAAGAACAATTCAATAACCAGATATATTGTTTACACTCTTCCATAACCAATTTTACATACTTAAAACTTGCTACAGTATGTCTGATCTAAGTTTCTCCTTTTTATCCTTGGGAAAACCATACATGACATATTAATATGCTAGTTTTTTGAGGGATCTTATATTAAAGAAGTACAGTACTCTTGACCTATCTGAAAAGACTTCAGAGTGACAGGAAACCTCTGACCAGAAACAGCATTAATGAGAGTTGCCAAGAGGCCTGCACCATTCAGTGTCTCCACTCACTTACCTATTTGCATCACACTGCATATGCTGGGGTGAATTAAGCCTCATCTTCAAAAGCAGTTTGCAGAATTAAGTAGTGATATCAAGGAACTATTTCCTACTAACAAGTTTCTAAAAACAAACAAACTTATTAGGAAGAATCAGGAATTTGTTTCTCAGAATTATGGAGTGACCAAGTATTTTTTTCAGAGTAACAGCCGTGTTAGTCTGTATTTGTAAAAAGAAAAAAGAAAAGGAGTACTTGTGGCACCTTAGAGACTAACCAGTTTATTTGAGCATGAGCTTTCGTGAGCTACAGCTCACTTCATCGGATGCATAGCATATCGTGGAAACTGCAGAAGACATTATATACACACAGAGACCATGAAACAAAACTTCCTCCCACCCCACTGTCCTGCTGCTAACAGCTTATCTAAAGTGATCATCAAGTGATCATCAAGGAAGGCCATTTCCAGCACAAATCAAGGTTTTCTCACTCTTCCCCCCCCCCCCCCCACACACACACACATACAAAAACTCACTCTCCTGCTGGTAATAGCCCATCCCTCTTTGAAACCTCTCTTTATCATGCGCATTATAAAGAGAGGTTTCAAAGAGGGATGGGCTATTACCAGCAGGAGAGTGAGTTTGTATGTGTGTCTGTGTGGGGGGGGGGGGGGGGGGAAGAGTGAGAAAACCTTGATTTGTGCTGGAAATGGCCTTCCTTGATGATCACTTGATGATCACTTTAGATAAGCTGTTAGCAGCAGGACAGTGGGGTGGGAGGAAGTTTTGTTTCATGGTCTCTGTGTGTATATAATGTCTTCTGCAGTTTCCACGATATGCTATGCATCCGATGAAGTGAGCTGTAGCTCACGAAAGCTCATGCTCAAATAAACTGGTTAGTCTCTAAGGTGCCACAAGTACTCCTTTTCTTTTTTCTTTTTACAAGTATTTTTTGTTTTTAGTATGTACTACAAAAGTCAGAGGAAAGGGGATTTCCAAAGTTTCTCTGATTCCGTTAATGAAGTATTGAGAACCATTACTTTAAAAAAAAAATACTACTAACAACAGAAAAATGTGTTTTGGATGCAAATTCCATACAGAAGAGCAAGAATGCCAGAATGGTAGAACAGAGAAACCACTTGAAATGATCTCTTATAATTAAGAACATAAGAATGGCCATACTGGGTCAGACCAAAGGTCCATTTAGCCCAGTATTCTGTCTTCCAACAGTGGCCAATGCCAGGTGCCCCAGAGAGAATGAACAGAACAGGTAATCATCAAACGATACATCCTGTCACCCATTCCCAGCTTCTGGCAAACAGAAGCTAGGGACACCATCCCTGCCCATCCTGGCTAATAGCCATTGATGGACCTCCTCCATGAATTTATCTAGTTCTTTTTTGAACCCTGTTATAGTCTTGGCCTTCACAACATCCTCTGGCAAGGAGTTCCACAGGTTGTGTGTTGTATGAAAAAAATACTTCCTTTTGTTTGTTTTAAACCTGCTGCCTATTAATTTAATTTGGTGGCCCCTAGTTCTTGTGTTATGAGAAGGAGTAAATAACACTTCCTTTTCAGACCTCTATCATATCCCCCTTAGTCATCTCTTTTCCAAGCTGAAAAGTCCGTCTTATTAATCTCTCTTCATGCAGCAGCCATTCCATACCCCAATCATTTTTGTTGCCCTTTTCTGAACCTTTTCCAAGTCCAATATATCTTTTTTGATATGGGACGACCACATCTGCAGGCAGTATTCAAGATGTGGGCTTACCATGGATTTATATAGAGGCAATATGATATTTTCTGTCTTATTATCTATCCCTTTCTTAAAGATTCCTAACATTCTGTTAGCTTTTTTTGACTGCCGCTGCACATTAAGTGGATGTTTTCAGAGAACTATCCACAATGACTCCAAGATCTCTTTGAGTGGTAACAGCTAATTTAGATCCCATCATTTTAGATGAATAGTTGGGATTATGTTTTCCAGTGTGCATTACTTTTCAGTTATCAACATTGAATTTCACCTGTCATTTTGTTGCCCAGTCACCCAATTTTGTGAGATCCCTTTGTAACTCTTCACATTCTGCTTTGGACTTAACTATCTTGAGTAATTTTGTGTCATCTGCAAATTTCACCACCTCACTGCTTATCACTTTTTCTAGATCATTTATGAATATGTTGAACTGTACTGGTCCCTGTACAGACCCTGGCGGACACCACTATTTACCTCTCTCCATTCTGAAAACTGACCATTTATTCTTACCCTTTGTTTCCTATCTTTTAACCAGTTACCCATCCATGAGAGGACATTCCTTCTTATCCCATGACAGCTTACTTTGCTTAGGAGCCTTTGGTGAGGGACCTTGTCAAAGGCTTTCTGAAAATCTAAGTACACTATATTCACTGGATCCCCCTTGTCCACATGCTTGTTGACCCCCTCAAAGAATTCTAGTAGATTGGTGAGGCATGATTTCCCTTTACAAAGCTATGTTGACTCTTCCCCCAACAAATTATGTTCATCTATATGTCTGACAATATTGTTCTTTACTATAGTTTCAATCAGTTTGCCCAGTACTGTAGTCAGGCTTACCAGCCTGTAATTGCCCGGATCACCTCTGGAGCCCTTTTTAAGAATTGGCATCACATTAGCTATCTTCCAGTCATTTGGTACAGAAGCTGATTTAAATGATAGGTTATAGACTACAGTTAGTAGTTCTGCAACTTCACATCTGAGTTCCTTCAGAACTCTTGGTGAATAACATCTGGTCCTGGTGTCTTATTACTCTTTAGTTCATCAATTTGTTCCAAAACCTCCTCTAATGACACCTCAATCTGGGACAGTTCCTCAGATCTGTCACCTAAAAAGAACGGCTCAGGTTTGGGAATCTCCCTTACATCCTCTGCCATGAAGACCAATGCAAAGAATTCATTTAGTTTCTCCGCAATAGCCTTATCATTCTTGAGTGTTCGTTTAGCATCTCGATTGTCCACTGGCCCCACTGGTTGTTTAGCAGGCTTCCTGCTACTGATGTACTTAAAAAAAAATAAAAATTATGCTCCTTTCTATTTTCCTCATTAGGATTTAACTTCCACTTTTTAAAGGATGCCTTTTTTCCTCTCATTGCTTCTTTTACTTTGTTGTTTAGCCACAGTGGCTCTTTTTTGGTTCTCTTACTATGTTTTTAATTTGGGGTTACATTTAAATTGAGCCTCTGTTATGGTCTTTAAAAAGTTTCCATGCAGCTTGCAGGGATTTTACTTTTGGGTGCTGTACCTTTTAATTTCTGTTTAACTAACCTCCTCATTTTTGTGTAGTTCCCCTTTCTGAAATTAAATGCTACAGTGTTGGGCCGCTGTGGTATTTTCCCTGCCACAGTGATGTTTAATTTAGTTATACTATGGTCACTGTTACCAAGCGGTCCAGCTATATTCACCTCTTTGACCTGATCCTGTGCTCCACTTAGGACTAAATCAAGAATTGCCTCTCCTTTTGTGGGTTCCAGAACTAGCTGCTCCAAGAAGCAGTCATTTAAAGTGTCAAGAAACTTTCTCTCTGCATCCCTTCCTGAGGTGATATGTATCCAGTCAGTATGGAGATATTTGAAATCCCCCATTATTATTGAGTTTTTTATTTTAATAGCCTCTCTAATCTCCCTGAGCGTTTCACAGTCACTATCACCATCCTGGTCAGGTGGTCTGTAACATCCCCACTGCTATTCAAGCATGGAATTACTGTGCATAGAGATTCTACAGTACAGTTTGGTTCATTTAAGATTTTTTCTTCATTTGATTCTACACTTTCTTTCACATATAGTACCACCCCCCCCACCCCACGTCCTGTTCTATCCTTCCGATGTATTTTGTACCCAGTTATTATCCTCATTCCACCAAGTTTCTGTGATGCTATTATATCAATATCCTCATTTAATATGAAGCACTCTAGTTTGCCCATCTTATTATTTAGACTTCTAGCACTGGTATATAAGCACTTTAAAAGCTTGTCACTTTTTAGCTGTCTGCCATTACATGATGTAATTGAATGGGACTTTTTTTTTTTCTTTTGACTGTTTCTCATCAGATCCTACCTGTATTTTATCATCTTCCATCCTCTCTTCCTTATTAGGACATAGGGAATCTCCATTTATAGATCCTCCCCTAATGGTATCAATCCCCAATTGAAATATTTAAACAACCTAAGCTGTAAAATATAAAGCGAATGCAGGTGAGTAACCTAGAGGTTTAACCAACTAACTGATGGTAATTCAGCAGTCTACATGAAATGAGCCTAGTTCACATCCAAATCACAAAAATTTCTGCTACAGCTGGCACTTATTGACAATTATAATGACCGAGACCAGGGATGGCATAGATCTTGGAGGCTGAACTATCCCTACAGGTGGTCCCACCAGTGTAGTTGAGACTCATTGGCACTGCAGTTTTGGGCAAGCTAACACTGTTGTGATCTGTGCAGTACCTATTTTGTTTGTAAGTAACTTGAACAAGAGCTAAGGGTGCTCTGCTCATTGCTAGATCAGACCTAATATGATGCATGGATGTGATTCTGTATCTCACATTAGTTTGAAGCCATTAGCCAGCTAAGTTACTTTTTAAAGAAGTCATAGTATACATCAGTAGAGACCTCATCAGAGGAACACAGAAAAACACATAACCTGAGGTCAGAGACTATCATTTTTTACAACCCATATCAATTTTTCTCTTCAAAGCAAGAGTTTAGTGGGAGTTCATAATGAAACTGCAGCCAGATGGTTACAGTAGTAGAGTTTACTGTTCAAAGGTGCATTTTTTCCACACTTTAGGAGGTAAAACAAACAGTTGAGAACACACATTCGTTTATTCAACTGTTAATGCAATAGCTGGGCCAAGCCACTTCATTATTTCATACCTATCAACTGCCAGTACAACTAAGATTTTTGATGTGTAAGTAAAGCTTCCCTTATAATCCATGGGAAGTTTGCTTTTCAGATACACACAGAAGATAAATTGTGTACCTTTCCAATAATGTAGTGGCTGAAGTTTAGTTTTGCATATGCCTACTATTGCTATCACTTAAATTTGAATGAAATAAAAACGTGAGAATTGACCAGGGTTTTTTTTCTTATATTTAAATATATGCTAAATTCAGTCACATTTGCAAAATAACATTGTAAATAAAATCAACTGCTCATTACATACAAAACATACTTAATTTCCAAGCATGTTGAAATCAATATTAGGAGTCGGGATGTGGTGCTTGCACTAAGAAACATGATATATTTGCAGGTCAAACTTATGACTTTTTTCACTAACATCATTTTACACCATCAGCTCAGCATATAAATTAAGGTTATAACCTGGTATTCAGATGTGGCTCTTCTGGCACCATGTTAACTTCTGATAAATTCCAGCAAGTCACCAATTGCAAAGTTACACAGTTTGCTTTAGAAAACTGTAATGATATTTAATATATAGGACAGAATTTAAATTTAATATTAAACTTTATAGCATTTTGACTAATTTCCTAGCATTTAGAGCTTGGCTGCAAATAGATTTTACCCCATTTTCATAGTCTCATAACTTTCCTATACATTTATTTTTGGTGCTGACGTTTTACATACTGATTTACACCCCACCCCAAAAAAATGGGCAAAATGGAAGGCAAGGATGAAGGGGAAAATACACTTGTTTTAAAAATTTCTGACCACACATTTTAGAAAAAGCTAAATCAAAACAGCTGAAGTTTGAAACTTCGTCTGGACACAGTACTCATGAGGAACAAATGTCTTTGCATAGTTTGATATAAAAAAAATGATTTAAGAGATAACCCTTTGAAATCTATGCACTGAGCATGTGGCTTTGAACAGTGTTTCTGTAAATTTACAGAGGCACACTAAAATACAAATCTATTGCATATGTGTGGCAGAGATAATTACATGTGTACTTGCTGAAGAACTTACAAGCTCTACTGCTGAAAGGCTACAGAGCAAGGGACTTACTACAGCTATTGCCTTCAGCACCTCCCTCTCCCCCATCTTATACCTTTTTTCTTGACAATAAACAAGAAATTAAACACAGTCTAGAATAATTTCAATTTCAGTTTGCAAGATCATAAGCTCCAGACAAACAAAAAAAACCACACCAAAAACCAGGAATTTTCAAAAATTAAGATTTTCAGTTAATGTAAAGTCAGTCCCATTACATGTTAAATGTTAGCCTTAACACTAACCTCAACTCTCACATTCGGTGGGTCCGATTATGCAAGTTGTTAAGCAAAAGCTTAATTTTATTCAGTTCAACAGGACAATGCACATGCATAAAGTTAAGCATGTGCTTAAGTGTTTGCAAGATCAGGGACTAAAAGGGCTGAGATAAATATTTTAAAACAGACATTTGGTGTTTTGTGCTCAATCTTCATTAAGATTGCCTGTAACTTATCTGGGTGAGCAGAAATGATAACCAGGAACTCTCACATTAAAAGCAAACCTTTAACCCCTTCCTGCTATACAGAAAGAAGGCAGAGTACTGAATCTGTTCTGGGGTGGGGTTTTTTTGTTTTGTTTTTGTTTTGTTTTTTTAAAAGGTTCGTCAATTTCAGGGCCAGAAGGGACCACAGCGATCATCTAGTTTGAACTCCTATATAACATAGGCTATAGAACTTTCCTAAAATAATTCCTAGATCATATGTTTTAGAAAAAACATCCAAGCTGAATTTTGAAAATTGTTGGTGATGGAGAATACCTGGCAAATTGTTCCAATGTTTAACTACTCTTACTGGTAAAAATTTACACCTCATTTCCAGTCTGAATTAGTCATTGGATTGTTATAGCTTTCTCTGCTAGACTGACAAACCCATTATCAAATATTTGTTCACAATGTAGGTACTTATACACTGTAATCAAGTCACCTCTTAACTTTCTCTTCATTAAGCTAAACAGATTGAGCTCTTTGAGTCTCACTATAAGGCATGTTTTCTAAACCCTTCATCATTCTTGTGGATCATCTCTAAACCTGTTCCAATTTATCAATATGCTTCTTGAATTGTGGACACCAGAACTAGACACAGTATTCCAGAAGTGATCATTCCAGTGCCAAAATACAGAGGTAAAATAACATCTCTACTCCTACTCAAGATTCCCGTTTATGCATCCAAGGATCCCATTAGCTCTTTTGGCCACAGCATTCCACTGGGAGCTCATGTTCAGCTGATTATCCATCATGACCCCCAATTTTTTTTTCAGTCACTGCTTCCCAGGATAAAGTGCCCCATTCTGTAATTATGGTCTAAGTACTTTGTTCCTAGATGTATACATTTAGTCATATTAAAACGCATATCGTTTGCTTGTGTCTAGTTTACCAAACAATCCAGATTACTCTGGATGAGTAACCTATTCTCTTCATTATTTACCACTCCCCCAAGTTTTGTGTCATCTCCAAACTTTATCAGTGATTATTTTGTTTTCTTTTAGGCCATTGATAAAAAAGTTAAAAAGCATAGGGCAAAGAACCAATCCCTCCAGGACACCACTAGAAACACAACCTATCAATGATTTCCCATTTAAAATTATATTTTGAGACCTGTAATTAGGTTGTTTTTAATCCATGTAATGTGTACCATGTTAATTTTATTTTGTTCTAGGGGTATTTTTAATCAAAATATTGTGTGGTACCAGGTCAAACACCTTTCAGGAATCTTAGTATATTACTTCAACACTATATTGCATCAACATTATTACCTTTATCAACCAAACTTGTAATCTCATTAAAAAAAGATATCAGGTTAGTTTGACAGGATCTATTTTCAGCTCATAATTTACCTACAATAAATTTATATTCCTTTCATTTGGCTTTCAATTTCTGAAGGATCTCTGTTGGGCTTCATTAACTACTTGTGTCTTCCCATTTAAACCTTGCGCAATACTTTGTTTTCCTCTTGAGTTCTTGCAACTATATTATGCAGGCATTGGTCACAACTCCCTAGTTAAACTGAAAACTTCTGATTCAACCTTAACAGGAGCTTTAAATCTTTTTATTTTATAGAAATCTCGTGGAAATGGCAAACACAAAAACCAAGACACAGAACACAAACTATGAGTATTGGAATTTTTCCTGGTGTCTTGATGAAAATGAATTGATATAGAGAGAACGAGAGCACAAAAATCACCCCTGTGGCAATTCCCCCCCGCCTTGATTTTCTTACTTTTTTTTTTGCAACCCTTTTGTAAGAAGTCTAACATGCTCCAAAGTTTGTTCTTCGTCTACATTATTGCTCTTCATGTGCCAATTGCTCAAATATGATTTATATGTCAGTAATGTTTGTCTGTAGAACATTTTTTAGCCCTAACAAAATTAATGTGCAACAAGTTGAACTTGCCAGCATACAAAAGACAGAAACTCACCCCTTCTAACTTATTCTTTAAGTTCCCATGATATTTACCATCCTTATTATTGACTAAAGCCATGAATCCCAACTAAGGCTGCTGTCAAGTACAACTACTGAACAATTTCCCTCCCAATTTTGTAAGCAAGCTAGCAGAGGGTGTATGCAAAATCACAGCAGGCAAAAAATCCAAGTGACTAAAATCAAGGCAAAACCCAAAGGGATGCAACCATCTTGCAGACCAAGAGCTACTCAGATCGATCTCCAGTTAAGTCCTTACGGTGTTCTGTGTGGATGTTCAGTCTATATTGATTGGCACTAATTATATTATCCTCCCTTAATATTTATTGAGTCTATTATCTTGTGCAGGATCGATGTCAGACTGATAGGCCTATAATTACCAAGGTCATCCACTTATCCTTTAAAATATTGGCAGATTAGCTTTCTTTCAGTCTTCTGGAACTTTGCCAGTGTTCCAAGACTTATTGAAAAATCAATATGAATGGTCCTGTGAGCTCCTCAGCCACCTCTTTTTAAACTCTTGCATGCAAATTATTTGGACCTACTGACTCTAAAATGTCTAACATTAATTGCTGCTGTTTAACAGTCTTCTAAGATAACACTCTTTCCATTCCATAGTATCATGATACTACTACAATCAATTTTTTTTTCAAATAGCAGAAATTTTTATTGAACACCTCTGCCTTTTCTGCATTATTATTGATAATTCTGTCACTTCCATCTAGTAATGGACAAATATAATTGAGAGTATTCTTTTTATTCCTAATATAAACTCCTTCTTTTCCTTAACTCTGCTAGCCACAGACTTCTCCGTGTCCCCCTTTGCTTTCGTTATCAATTTTCTACAATTCTTAGCTTCTGATTTATATTCAGTACTACCAACTTTCCCTTTCTTCCAATTGTAATAGCTATTATTTTTTATAGCTAACTTCACTTCCCCTCTAAAGCAGTTTTTTTAAAATCAATACAGCCTTCTTCCTCAATTTGTGGGACTCTGGCTGTTTTAGGCATCTAATTAAGTGTTCATAAACAATTCCCAATCATCATTCATATTTTTCTGATTACATTTTTTCTCCCAGCTAACTTAACAATTGTTTTCAGCTTTGTGAAGATGGCCCTTTTAGAGTACCAAGTATATACATTATTGCTCTGGATTTTATTGTTTATACATTATGAACGTGATCAAGTCCTGATCACTTTACCAAAGTTACTATTAATTTTTAGTTCTGTGATCAGTTCCTTTTTATCTGTCAAGATGAGGTCTTACATAGATTTCTCCTATATTGGATACAACCACTTTTTCAGTTAGGAAATTGTCATCTGTAATAGTCAGAAATTTTAGAAGCTTACTGTGCATATTCCACATCCAGTGAGCACAGTAAAAATAAAGATGTAGGGTACAATTTTCAAAATCTCCTAAATCCCATTCACTTTCTTTCAGGGGTAGGTGACTTTTGAAGATTTTACCTGCGAAGAAGAAAATCTCCTGGGTTTCTGAGGCTCATTTTATGTTCTTTGTAACAGGAACTCCTTTATCAGAAAGAAACTCCTTTCTGTTTCCACTGGCAGCATGCTCATTTTGGATGCAGAACTAAATAGACAAAGGGTGTCCTTGGAGAATCTCAGAATAGTGATACCCAATGACAGACAGAGGAAATCATTTTACACCTGACACAGTACATCTAGGCCTGCCATAGATAAAGTGTAGATTGAGAGACAATAGCAACTATCCACACAGAAGTAAACAAAATCAAAGAGACCGCATTGAAACAGAAGCCTGAAGGGGTAATCTCTTCAGAATGATGCACACAGTCAAACTCTTGCTCTGCACAAGTTATACCTTGGCTACTTTATTCCATTTACTCTCCTGGGGCTTCAGGGGTATAAGGTAGAGAAGAAACTGTGGCTGCTGAAGGATAAGACCTCGTCTCAGTCTGATCCAGAGCTGCTTTAATTCAGTGATTTCTGGGGGCTTTGCGGGAGGTTCTCACTGCATTTGAGTGCGGGTAGCTAAGAACAATCTGGCAACCAGCAGACATGAGAATAGTCTGCAGAGTGAGAGAACGAACCTTAAAATGATCAGTCCCAAGTCTACCACCACACAAATTAAATCTCTCCTTTCATTCCAGTCTTTGCTGCCCAGTGTCAAGACCCTCATTCAAGAGAAGGGAAGAAACTGTCCTTTCATCATTAGACCCACTTACTGTGCCATACAAGTTTTACAGATCTGCAGTGGCTGGATCACACAAGGATGGAAGTAGGAAAACAGCACTGAGAACACAATAAAACCATGGCTTAAGCTATCACTAACGCTTTAGGAACATGTCAACAACAACCACCATTTGCTAATATTTCTTATTCCTCTTATAGTCATTTTGCTAATGAATGCCACGGTCTCTTAAATATTGCCCATTTTGAATTCTCTGTGAACTGCTTTTTTCAGCAGTCTCTCCAGAAGTCCTATGATGTGACGAAGTGGGACTGTTCTTAATGTTTTCTCTGAATATTGTGGGGGTGCCTCAGTTTCCCCTATGCAGTTCTTAAGTATCTAGGTGGTGGGATAAGGGTGTATGATCATTGCAGAGCCCTAGAGGGCAGGTGTGTGCAGGGGTCTGGACACAGGGAATGGCCAACACCCTGTTTCCTGGCCACTGATGGCCTGGCCCTTCCCCCCTGCAAGGTGAGAGCTAAAGGGTTGGAGAACAAAGGAATGAGGTGCCCTCCTGGCCCGAGAAAGGGACAAAGCCCAGAGGAGAAGGGGCTGGAGGGGGAGTCAGTTGGGGCTGGCTGGGGACGTGGAGTGAAGTGCAGACGTGGTTGTCTGGCTCACTGCCCCCCAAAATGGACCCGGCTGAAGGGTCCTGTTCTCTGTACCTACAAGCTCTGTGTTAGACAAATGTTCCTTCCAACTAATAAACCTCTGTTTTACTGGCTGGCTGAAAGTCCTGTCTGACCGTGGAGTTGAGGGGCAGGACCCTCTGGCTTCCCCGGGACCCCACCTGGGCGGACTCGCTGTGGGAAGCTCATGGAGGGGCAGAGGATGCTGAATGCTCTGAGCTCAGACCCAGGAAGGTGGAAGCCGTGTGAGCTTCTTGCCCTGCAGACAGGCTGCTCCCAGAGAGGAGACCTCACCAGAGTCCTGACTGGCTTTGTAGGGAGCAGTTCCAGAGCATCCAGGGACTCCGTGACAACTGGTGGTAGAGGTGGGATCCAAACCCACGCCCCCGAAGAGACTGGAGCCTCATCACTACAAAAAAAGCTTTTTCCCCCCCGCTCTCCTGCTGGTAGCTCACCTTAAGTGATCACTCTAGTTACAGTGCGTATGGTAACACCCATTGTTTCATGTTCTCTATGTATATAAATCTCCCCACTGTATTTTCCACTGAATGCATCTGATGAAGTGAGCTGTAGCTCACGAAAGCTTATGCTCAAATAAATTTGTTAGCCACAAGTACTCCTTTTCTTTTTGCAAATACAGACTAACACGGCTGCTACTCTGAAACCTGTCATTATGCAATGCACTGAATTTAGCCGTATGGAGTGGAAATCTATCAACTTCATGAAAAAACTCATACAGATACAGACAGACATCATCTTCCTTTCCCAATGCAAACAGATGGACATCATACCAAAAGGACTGAAGGTACAAAATCCATTACAATCTACATACCATACAGACTATGCTGACAGCTTGTACCATACACTTTCAAAGAAACTGTGGAACCACCTGATCAACATCCTCTACAGCAAACAGGGAAAGATTAAGAATGAGCTCTCAAAACTGGATACTCTCACAAAAAACCAACCTTCCACACAAAATTCCTCGTGGCTGGACTTTACAAAAACTAGACAAGCCATTTACAACACACACTTTGCTTCTCTACAAAAGAAAAAGGACACTAAACTACTACATGCCACAAGGGGCCACAACAGTGGTTCCCTTAACCCACCCAGCAATATTGTTAATCTATCCAACTATACTCTTTGCCCAGCAGAAGAATCTGTCCTATCTCGGTGCCTCTCCTTCTGCCCCTCCACCCCCATGAACACGATACAGTTCTGTGGTGACCTAGAATCCTATTTTCGACGTCTCCGACTCAAGGAATATTTCCAACACACCTCTGAACATCATACTAACCCACAGAGACCGTCCTACCAAGACTACAAAAAGAAGGATTCTGAGTAGACTCCTCCTGAAGGTCGATACAACAGACGGGACTTCTACATAGAGTGCTTCCGCCGACATGCACGGGCTGAAATTGTGGAAAAGCAGCATCACTTGCCCCATAACCTCAGCCATTCAGAACACAATGCCATCCACAGCCTCAGAAACAACTCTGACATCATAATCAAAAAGGCTGACAAAGGAGGTGCTGTCATCATCATGAATAGGTCAGAATATGAACAAGAGGCTGCTAGGCGGCTCTCCAACACCATTTTATACAAGCCATTACCCTCTGATCCCACTGAGAGTTACCAAAAGAAACTACAGCATTTGCTCAAGAAACTCCCTGAAAAAGCACAAGAACAAATCCGCACAGACACACCCCTGGAACCCCGACCTGGGGCATTCTATCTGCTACTCAAGATCCATAAACCTGGAAATCCTGGACGCCCCATCATCTCAGGCATTGGCACCCTGACAGCAGGATTGTCTGGCTATGTAGACTCCCTCCTCAGGCCCTATGCTACCAGCTCTCCGAGCTATCTTCAAGAGACCACTGAATTCCTGAGGAAACTACAATCCACCAGTGATCTTCCTGAAAACACCATCCTGGCCGCTATGGATGTAGAAGCCCTCTACACCAACATTCCACACAAAGATGGACTACAAGCCGTCAGGAACAGTATCCCCGATAATGCCACGGCAAACCTGGTGGCTGAACTTTGTGACTTTGTCCTCACCCATAACTATTTCACATTTGGGGACAATGTATACCTTAAAATCAGCGGCACTGCTATGGGTACCCGTATGGCCCCACAGTATACCAACAGTTTTATGGCGGACTTAAAACAACATTTCCTCAGTTCTCGTCCCCTAATGCCCCCCTACTCTACTTGCGCTACATTGATGACATCTTCATCATCTGGACCCATGGAAAAGAAGCCCTTGAGGAATTCCACCATGATTTCAATAATTTCCATCCCACCATCAACCTCAGCCTGGACCAGTCCACACAAGAGATCCACTTCCTGGACACTATGGTGCTAATAAACGATGGTCACATAAACACCACCCTATACCGGAAACCTACTGACCGCTATACCTACCTACATACCTCCAGCTTTCACCTAGACCACACCACGCGATCCATTGTCTACAGCCAAGCTCTACGATACAACTGCATTTGCTCCAACCCCTCAGACAGAGACAAACACCTACAAGATCTCTATCAAGCATTCTTACAACTACAATACCCACCTGCTGAAGTGAAGAAACAGATGGACAGAGCCAGAAGAGTACCCAGAAGTCACCTACTACAGGACAGCCCCAACAAAGAAAACAACAGAACGCCACCAGCCATCACCTTCAGCCCCCAACTAAAACCTCTCCAACGCATCATCAAGGATCTACAACCTATCCTGAAGGACGACCCAACACTCTCACAAATCTTGGGAGACAGGCCAGCCCTTGCTTACAGACAGCTACCCAACCTGAAGCAAATACTCACCAGCAACCACACACCACACAACAGAACCACTAACCCAGGAACCTATCCTTGAAACAAAGCCCCTTGCCAACTGTGTCCACATATCTATTCAGGGGACACCATCATAGGGCCTAATCACATCAGCCACACTATCAGAGGCTCGTTCACCTGCACATCTACCAATGTGATATCTGCCATCATGTGCCAGCAATGCCCCTCTGCCATGTACATTGGTCAAACTGGACAGTCTCTACGTAAAAGAATAAATGGACACAAATCAGACGTCAAGAATTATAACATTCAAAAACCAGTCGGAGAACACTTCAATCTCTTTGGTCACTCGATTACAGACCTATAAGTTGCAATTCTTCGACAAAAAAAACTTCAGAAACAGACTCCAACAAGAGACTGCTGAATTGGAATTAATTTGCAAACTGGATACAATTAACTTAGGCTTGAATAGAGACTGGGAGTGGATGGGTCATTACACAAAGTAAAACTATTTCCCCTTGTTTATTCCGCCCCCCACTGTTCCTCAGACATTCTTGTCAACTGCTGGAAATGGCCCACCTTGATTATCACTACAAAAGGTTCCGCCCGCCCCCCCCCCCCCCCACTCTACTGCTGGTAATAGCTCGTCTTAAGTGATCACTCTCGTTACAGTGTGTATGGTAACACCCATTGTTTCAAGTTCTCTATGTATATAAATCTCCCCACTGTATTTTCCACTGAATGCATCCGATGAAGGAAGCTGTAGCTCACGAAAGCTTATGCTCAAATAAATTTGTTAGTCTCTAACGTGCCACAAGTACTCCTTTTCTTTTTGGTCTCCCTCTTTTAAAACCAATAGTAAAAGGTTCTATAGTCATATAAATAAGAAATAAGAAGAAAACAAAGAAAGAAGAAGTGGGACCACTAAACACTGAGGATGGAGTGGAGGTCAAGGATAATCTAGTCATGGCCCAATATCTAAACAAATACTTCGCCTCAGTCTTTAATAAGACGAAAGAGGATCTTAGGGATAATGGTAGCATGACAAATGGGAATGAGGACATGGAGGCAGACATTACCATATTTGAGGTAGAAGCGAAACTCAAACAGCTTAATGGGACTAAATCGGGGGGCCCAGATAATCTTCATCCAAGAATATTAAAGGAATTAGCACATGAAATTGCAAGCCCATTAGCAAGAATTTTTAATGAATCTGTAAACTTAGGGGTTGTACCGTATGATTGGAGAATTGCTAACATAGTTCCTATTTTTAAGAAAGGGAAAAAAAGTGATCCGGGTAACAATAGGCCTGTTAGTTTGACATCTGTAGTATGCAAGGTCTAGGAAAATATTTTGAACGAGAAGGTAGTTAAGGACATTGAAGTCATTGGTAAATGGGACAAAATACAACATGGTTTTACAAAAGGTAGATCGTGCCAAACCAACCTGATCTCCTTCTTTGAGAAAGTAACAGATTTTTTAGACAAAGGTAACGCAGTGGATCTAATTTACCTAGATTTTAGTAAGGCATTTGATACCGTGCCACATGGGGAGTTATTAGTTAAATTGGATAAGATGGGGATCAATAGGAAAATTGAAAGGTGGAGAAGGAATTGGTTAAAGGGGAGACTACAAGGGTCCTAATGAAAGGTGAACTGTCAGGATGGAGGGAGGTTACTAGTGGAGTTCCTCAAGGATCGGTTTTGGGACCAATCTTATTTAATCTTTTTATTACTGACCTCGGCACAAAAAGTGGGAGTGTGCTAATAAAGTTTGCGGATGATACAAAGCTGGGAGATATTGCCAATTTAGAGAAGGACAGGGAGACCCTACAGGAGGATCTGGATGACCTTGTAAACTGGAGTAATAGTAATAGGATGAAATTTAATAGTGAGAAGTGTAAGGTCATGCATTTAGGGATTAACAACAAGAATTTTAGTTATAAGCTAGGGACGCATCAATTAGAAGTAACTGAGGAGGAAAAGGACCTTGGAGTATTGGTTGATCATAGGATGACTATGAGCCGCCAATGTGATATGGCTGTGAAAAAAGCTAATGCGGTCTTGGGATGCATCAGGAGAGGTATTTCCAGTAGAGATAAGGAGGTTTTAGTACCGTTATACAAGGCACTGGTGAGACCTCACCTGGAATACTGTGTGCAGTTCTGGTCTCCCATGTTTAAGAAGGATGAATTCAAACTGGAACAGCTACAGAGAAGGGCTACTAGGATGATCCGAGGAATGGAAAACTTGTCTTATGAAAGGAGACTCAAGGAGCTTGGCTTGTTTAGCCTAACTAAAAGAGGGTTGAGGGGAGATATGATTGCTCTCTATAAATATATCAGAGGGATAAATACCAGAGAGGGAGAGGAATTATTTAAGCTCAGTACCAATGTGGACACAAGAACAAATGGATATAAACTGGCCACCAGGAAATTTAGACTAGAAATTAGACGAAGGTTTCTAACCATCAGAGGAGTGAAGTTTTGGAATAGCCTTCCAAGGGAAGCAGTGGGGGCAAATGACCTATCTGGCTTTAAGATTAAACTCGATAAGTTTATGGAGGAGATGGTATGATGGGATAACATGGTTTTGGTAATTAAATATTCATGGTAAATAGGCCCAATGGCCTGTGATGGGATATTAGATGGGGTGGGATCCGAGTTACCCAGGAAAGAATTTTCTGTAGTATCTGGCTGGTGAATCTTGCCCATATGCTCAGGGTTTAGCTGATTGCCATATTTGGGGTGGGGAAGGAATTTTCCTCCAGGGCAGATTGGAAGAGGCCCTGGAGGTTTTTCGCCTTCCTCTGTAGCATGGGGCACGGGTCACTTGCTGGGGGATTCTCTGTTCCTTGAAGTCTTTAAACTACGATTTGAGAACTTCAATAGCACAGATATAGGTGAGAGGTTTTTTGCAGGAGTGGTGGGTGAAATTCTGTGGCCTGCGTTGTGCAGGAGGTCAGACTAGATGATCATAATGGTCCCTTCTGACCTAAATATCTATGAATCTATTCATCTCCCATTAGCCCAGTCCATCAACTTAACCTAAAATGAGTCAGTCAATCAGCCCCTAAAAACCCAGGGCTTGCAGTTTTCCTTTGTCACCCTGTCAGTTTCTTGGAGGCAGCCTGGTGTGGAGCTGTTGCGCCTCTGCTATCCCAAGCTATTTTGCACCCCCATCTCTCTCTGTTCTCCTTCCTTTATAGCTGGGCTTGTGTTCCTTATTGGTCCCAGGTGGGGATGCATGCCTCCATGATTGACCATTCTGGCAGCTGTGCTGTGGGGTGGTCAGCCTGATTCCCTACAGGCACTCATTTCCCTTCTGCTCAGTATGAGGCTTGTAAACCCCATTACATATCCACCCCTCAAGGCTGAGGTCCAGCCTTGACTGACAAAGGCTACCTCTCTTGACAGAAAAATCAGCACTGCAATGCAGCTGTTGCAATCATATGCCTTCCAGATACCACAACAGGCACCATCTCATGATCCTCGAGTTTCTCTCTTCCAGTAAATTCAGCCTGCACAAGGGAGCATGATCTCTAACTAATGTGGATTCATTCCCCAGAACCCAGTGCCATAAGCTTTTTACTGCCCACTTGGTGGCCAAGCATTCCTTCTCTATCACCAAGTATCACCAAACTCGTGAGGAAAGAGTTTCTGGCTGACGTCCACTATTGGGCGTTCTTCTCCATCTACCTCTTGGGAAAGGACCACCCCTAGTCATACATCCAATGCATCCGTTTGCAATACAAATTCCTTCTTGAAGTTTGCTCTGGGTATCCATAAGACCTATTTTGAGGCGGTGCCCTTAGCTATGTTGGTTATTGCGATATGAACCAATGATAGTAGCTAGCTAGACCTAGGATGGCCCGAACTTGCCTTTTGACAGTGGGAGTTTTATGTGCCTGTAAGGTATGAACCTTATCCACCAACAGGTGGATTTTCCCTCCACTGACCATGTAATGGGCTTCCTGTTTTCCTATCACACACTGGCTGGGTTAGCTGTTAACCTGGCTTCCCTCAGTGACTGGAGAATGGCAGCTATTTTATCCAGATGGGAATCCTTTCTATAAATTACTATGTTCTTCCAGTATGCCGCTGCATATTGATTATGCTGTTAAAGTAACTGGTCATTCAAACGTTGAAAAATAGCCGCCACTTTGTGTAACCTGAAGGGCAAGCAGCGTTAACCTTTCTGAAGTCTATACAGAAATGCAGTGAGTCATCTGGCTTTGGAACCAGCACAACAGTACTCATCAAGTCACTTTGGGATTCCTCTATTGTCCCGAGTTCTAACATGGCCTTGAGTGCTCTCAACAACCCTTGTCAATTTGTTGGGGATTGGTCAGAGCTCTTCCCGTATTATTTCACTTGGTTCCCTATTACTGTGATGGTGAAAAAAAGGACATCTCCCCAGGATGGGCTGAGAATACCTTTGTAAAAGTGGCCAACAGTTGGAGTGCCTGTTCCTTTTGCTTCTGGTTTAAGTTCTCTCAAGGGGCACTGAGCTTTCTTACAGGCAGTTGTTAATTTGGGGTTCCAGTTCTGGTTTCTCAGGACATGGCAGGATGAAGAGACCTTCCCTGGCTTTCGCAAACTTACCTGGCAAATTTGGGGAGGGCGTGCCCCTTAGTTGTCTGATTAAATAGTGCGTGGTCCTACCTTCTTTATCACCTCATAAGGGCCTGGGCCATCAGCTTTGATTCAGAGCTTGGAAATAGCAGTAGAACTCTGTCACCTGGCTGGAAGGTGCATAGTTGTACCCCTTTATTATAATGTCACTGTCATTCCTGTACTTCGAGGTTTTCTTTAGTATAAGCCCCCATAGCCTCCAGTCTCACACATAACTTTAAGACATATTGTACAAGGTTTTCAGCTCTTGGACCCTAGTTTTCCCATATCTACTGCACCAGGTTTAGTATGCCTCTTGGCTATCACCTATATAGCAGTTCAAATGGTGAAAATCCTGTAGAAACTTGGGGTAGTTCCCTAATGGCAAAGAATAGGGCCATGAGTAATTGATCCCACTGTCAAAGAGTCCAGAGTAATACATTTCCTAAGACTTCTCTTTAGCATCCGATTAAATTTTTCCAATAAGCCGTGTCTGCAGATGATCCTCGGATGTACATAATACTTTAACCGTCAGTAGACCACAGACCTCTCATCAGCCAGGACATGAAATTTGTTCCCTGATCTATCAGGGGCTCTTTGGGAATCCCTTCCCATATAAAGGCCCTCTGCTGCTCATTAGTGATAGTCTTGGCATTCACTGACAGGAGTGATATGGCTTCTGCATATCAGCTGGTGTAGTCCACAATAACACGTATATGCTGGTGTCTGGAGGCACTTCTCTAGGAGGCCTATAAGGTTGATGCCTATTCGTTCAAAGGGGGTCTCCACCAAGGGAAGAGGTACTAGTGGAGCCCATGGAACTCCTTTGGGGGCTTCTAATTGGCATTCAAGGCACAATGCACAGAAATTCTCAACTTCTTTAAGGACCCCTGGCCAAAAGTATCAGGACAGGGTCCTAGACTGTATCTTATCCTTCCCAAGGTGTCCCACACATAGGATTGTGTGTGCTAGCTGTAGAAGCTCACAACTGTATACCTAGGGCACTAGTAATTGGTCTGTTTCTCCTGCATTGGCTTGTCCTGGTCTATGTGATAGAACAAGTCCCACTTAAAGACAAAATGCCTTCACGGGGTCTGTCACTGCCACTTGCTCAAGTCTCATGGTTTCTTTGTTCCATGCAGAAATCCTAGAAGCCTGTTAGCCTCTTTGGGTCCAGATAGAGATGCATCTTCTGCATCTCCTGGATTGACTACAGAGTCTGTTGTCTCCATTATGTGTATGGAGGGGGTAGCCTCTCACTTCTCTCTGCTCTTTCCTGTCTATCCACTTCTCTCTAGGTAACTTTTTCCTTCTAGGCCAGTATTTAAGTACATTAGGGTCCTTAAAAGGGAACAGGAGCTCTAATGTTTCTTTTGGAGCACCTTCTTCAGGCTCCTGTGTTAAGGCAAACTTCTGTAAGAGTTCTGGAAAATACAGCCAGTCTCAGGCTAATATCACTGGGTAGGGGTAATCTGGAAACACATATACCTTTATATGACCTTGGCTCCTGTCAATAGTCAATTTTACTATCATGCTGGGATACCACAGAATATCTCCATGGATGCATTTAGGGGCAACTTCCTCCTTTGCTAGCTTCCCTACTGTTCCCCCTATCTGCTCCCTGAGAAACATCTGGTCACACCTTGTGTCTATGAGGGCCAGTGTTTCTGGGCCATTCACTGTCCCAGGGTTTTTGCTGAGCCCTATTCTCTTTGTCCACACCTGCCCGAAATTACACTCCATGGAGGGACAGTTGCAAAACCTGTCCCTGCCATCGATAGGAGTAATACACGATCAGGTTCCTACATTGGTGTGGGGCATGCAGTACATGGATTGTTTAAAGTTGTAGGCTTGCTGTCTCAAGGGAATCTTACTCACAGACCCTGAGAGGCATGTCTGTCACCCATAAGGCCCAACGACCTGTCAGGTGTCTGTGTTTTCTTGGGGTTTACCCAAAATGGGACCCCCCACCTTTGGAACTCTATTTCCTTCTCCCTTATGTATGGAGCAGGTATTTCTGAGGCAGAAGGCCCCTGGATGGCTTGAGCAGTCATGTAGTCCCCCATAAATCAGGTTGTGTCCACTAGGATTACTGGTCTGTGTCTGCAAACACAGTCGTAGCCCACCAGTGGAAGAATCTGTATTAACTGCGTGTTCTGCTTTCTGGGGTCCCGTTCGAAACTCTGGCTTTAACCAATGCTGGCAGAAGTCCTTTAGTCTTTGGGCAGTTGTCTGTGGCTATGCTTTTGGGGGGTATAGCTTACAGCAGAAACGCTGACAGTAGACTTCTTCATCTAGACCTAGCTGATACAATATGGCAGCCTTCACCTGTTCAAAGTCCTGACCTGCTGTGTCTTCAAGTCCCCGGTATGATGCTTGGGCTTCCCCAATAAGGAATGGAGGGAGCTGGATTCCCCACTTCACTGGGGGCCATTGACAGGCCATGGTCGCCCTTTCAAAAGTTACCAAGAATGACTCCAGGTCATCATCTGTCGTCATCTAAGAGAGCATCAGGGTCAGAGTGGTTCCCTGAAGTGCAGGGGACACATTCCCTGTGGCGGGACCCTGAAGAGTATCTGGTATCAGGTCTGCCATCCATTGCAACAACTGTTGCTGGGGCAATGCCATCTGTTCAAACAGTTGTTGTTGCCTCTGTTGTTGCTGTGCTTGTGAGTCAGTCAGCTAGTGCAGGGGCTGATTCACCTCCTAGCACTCGGGTATATATCAGCAAAAAGTTAAGAGATTTTGTGTTGGTTGTTTGGATTTTTTTAGCTTTTCTTTCTGCAGGGACCATTAAAGTCAACCTGACTTCTGGTACCACTTTGTCAACAGCTCTTTTGAGCAGTCTCTCCAGAAGTCCTAGCTTTCTCCTAACCGGTCTCCCTCTATTCATCTCCCATTAGCCCAGTCCATCAACTTAACCTAAGATGAGCCAATCAGCCCCTAAAAACCCAGGGCTTGCAGTTTTCCTTTGTCACCCTGTCAGTTTCTTGGAGCAGCCTGGTGTGGGGCTGTTGCACCTCTCCTATCCCAGGCTGTTTAGGATCCCCATTCTTCTTTGTCCTTCCTTTATAGCTGGCTTGTTTTCCTTATTGCTCCCAGGTGGGGGTGCATGCCTGCATGATTGGCCATTCTGGCAGCTGTGCTGGGGGGTGGTCAGCCTGATTGCCTGTAAGTGGGGAAAGATGCTCCTTTCCCTTCTGCCTATGCTCAGTATGGAGTTTGTAAACCCCATTATACCTTCCTCAGCTGAAGAGTAACCAGCAGGGAAAGAAACAACCCCTTCCATCCCCTGTTCTGTAACCTGTTTGAAAATATGATGGACCTGCATTCAAGAGTCATGAAACAGGTGAGTGAGGATACTAGTTTCAACAGCAATATTACTTTTTTACTGCAGCCACTTAGCTCTGTCTTGATTTAATCACTTCACTAAATCACCTGCAGCAGAATGTTTGACTGGGAATAGCATGGTGCCTGTCTGTTTAGTCATGGATTATTAGAAACTGGATTAGAAAGCAGTATCTGTGATGTATGGATTTCTCTTAGGCCACACAGTTTTGTAAATCCACTTGCTAAACCATCAGCATGTGATATGTAAATTTATTTAATAAAGTGTCTGTTTGCTAATTATTATTTAAGCCCTGTAAGAGAAAATGTTTTTGGATTCACAAATCAAGTCAATGCAGGAGTGCAGCTCAATGAAATATGCCTTGCATCAAATTCAGATCTGGTTTTGGTCAACAAAGAACAAGTATTAACAAGATTAGCAAAGGTTATCAAGCAATACACAAACTCCTGTAGGCCCTTAGTGAGTTCCAGTGAAGTTGGGAATAAAGCCATTTGCTGCACCTAGGTATCTCCATGATGTAAGGAAGGTAGAGAAGAAGTCCTGCTCTGCTTTAGAATCTCAAGGGAAGTCCAGCCAATCAATTCTACCCCAGGTCCTTTTATAGTGAAGGCCTAGGAACCTCCAGCTAACGCTGCAGCATTCTGTACATCTCCTCAACAACACAGGCTCCTGCACACACATCAAACCTGTCTGTTGCTCTCTCCACTTGCTTCCAAGGGACTAGAAAGTCAAGGTGTCAGTCCTTATCTTCCAGGCATTCAATGGCCTAAGCCCAGCGTAACAAAAGAGCCTACGGTTCCACAATGAAGACCATGGTAAACATCTCTGCTTCTCAGGCACAATGGACCTTTTTACTGTAAGGGTAAAGCTCACCCGTGAAGGAGACAAGAGATTTCTCCAGAGACCAACAGGGACAAACTCACCCAGGAACTAAGGACCATCACTAACTTTTAGCTCTACCTGCAAGGCATACTTCTTCGACCTGCCTACTCTAACACACATATAGCACCATGTACATTTGAAAAAAAAAAAAAAAACAAAATCCACACTGCATACACAGTTCTCCCCTTGGAGATGATGAGGGAGAAAACAAACAAGTTGCAGTGGGGGAGGTTTAGGTTGGATATTAGGAAAAACTTTTTCACTAGGAGGGTGGTGAAACACTGGAATGCGTTACCTAGGGAGGTGGTAGAATCTCCTTCCTTAGAAGTTTTTAAGGTCAGGCTTGACAAAGCCCTGACTGGGATGATTTGATTGGGGATTGGTCCTGCTTTGAGCAGGGGGTTGGACTAGATGACCTCCTGAGGTCCCTTCCAACCCTGATATTCTATGATTCTATGAAACCACACTAGACAGATGTTCATCACATCCTTCAATTCAGTACTGGAAGGCACTCACCTAGTATAGAGATCTGGGCTGTACAAGAGCCTATATAGAATAGAGGGGAAGATATCACACTGGCAAAATGGTCACTAGTTTTTAACTTCCCTCTTTTTCACTTTATCATTGTTTAATAAAAACAAAATGTTCTAGTTTTTCCTTTCTTCTGATGAAACATTTTCCCTGATTAGGCTGTTGCCAGTCCTAAACTGCTGGGTCTGATAAGATGATCTTTAAATTTTCTCTCATTTAACAATGTTTACATTGGACCATTAATAGCACTTTTATAATATTAATGCTGTGCATACTGGTACACTAGAAACTCTTTAAACAGTAAGTAAGATCAGTGATAAATATCCAGTAAGCAGTTATTCTGATCATTCTTTTGGACTATTGTCATAAATATAAAGGGAAGGCTAACCACCTTTAAATTCCTCCTGGCCAGAGGAAAACCCCCTTTACCTGTAAAGGGTTAAGAAGCTAAGATAACCTCACTGGCACCTGACCAAAATGACCAATGAGGAGACAAGATACTTTCAAAGCTGGAGGGGGGGGAAAACAAAGGTTCTCTCTGTCTGTGTGATGCTTTTGCCAGGACCAGAGCAGGAATGCAGGTCAGAACTCCTGTAAAGATTTAGTAAACAAACAATCTAGTTAGATATGGGTTAGATTCTGTTTTGTTTAAATGGCTGATAAAATAAATTGTGCTGAATGGAATGTATATGTCTGTTTTTGTGTCTTTTTGTAAATTAAGGTTTAGCATAGAGGGATTCTCTATGTTTTGAATCTGATTACCCTGTAAGGTATTTACCATCCTGATTTTACAGAGGTGATTCTTTTACTTTAATTAAAATTCTTCTTTTAAGAACCTGATTGCTTTTTCATTATTAAGATCCAAGGGTTTGGGTCTGTGTTCACTTATGCAAATTGGTGAGGATATTTATCAAGCCTTCCCCAGGAAAGGGGGTGTAGTGCTTGGGGGGATATTTGGGGGGGGGGGGGGAGATGTCTCCAAGTGGGCACTTCCCCTGTTCTTTGTGTAACACTTTGGTGGTGGCAGCTTTTAACCTAAGCTGGTAAGAATAAGCTTAGAGGGTCTTTCATGCAGGTCCCCACATCTGTACCCTAGAGTTCAGAGTGGAGAAGGAACCTTGACAACTATGTTGATAGGTTTTCTGCTGCTCCAACTTGAGAGAATGTCAAGATTCTCATGGACCTGCCATTGACTCATCTAAGCACTCCAACTCGGACAAGTGATTGATCAAGCTTCAGGGTGCATTAAGTCTTTTTTAAAAGAAACATATGCCTTGCAGACAAAACACTCTAGCAAATGCTCCATTAAAAAAAAAATCATATACATACGAAGAACTGAAAAACTTTGATTGGTGGAATTATCAAGAGTTTCCTAAAGTAGTGCTGAAAGGCTCTTTTCATTGAAAGCTATCTACAATAGTCCACTTATTAAATGAATCACAATATTTTACGAATACCATGATTGTGATAAGCAAAAAGAGTCCTAAGTGCAGCTGCATACATAAAAAACAACTATGACAGACCTGCCGGAAAACAAGACTTCTACACACACTGCTGCTCAATGTTGCCGCTTCAAGCTCAATATGCTTTTAAGCAGCCATCAAACAATCACACAGATCTATACTAAAAATCAAAAAGAACTGAACTATAGTCAGCAGTTTCATTCCAATTTTATTTTATAAAGGTGATTTTCAATTTGTTTGCAATCAGCTAAAAGTACCTTTAATAGCAGAAGTATCTGTATATCTTACAGACTTCTAATAAAATAATTATTGAGAATAACATTGTTAGTAACACAGTTTAAGAAGTTATACTATTTATTTTATTTTCCCCAAGTGTTGAATTAAAGCTTACTTTGTTACTAAGTGTAGTTTCTGGTCACCCCCTAAGGACACTGATGATCCCAATGGCAATAATTCTATGTTTGCTTTCTGAAAAAGTAATTCATTAGCTAAACTGTTTTGGAGTTTCCCTCAGAAAGGATTAAGTAAAATCATGATCCCACTGACTTTAATGAGGTTAAGATTTCAACAAATATATAAAAATATACAGTAGAAGCTCAGGTTTTGGACTTTAGTGTATTACATGTCTGTTATACTACGTAGTGTTTTTAAACAATATGAAGCTCAATAAAACATCCTATTTACTACTTTTCAAGTTAATTGTACTCATTACCTAATGGTAAAATACCTGCCAGGGATAAGTAAGTTTTAAAGGTTCAAGTTACAACCGGAGAAGATTTGTGGGCCATAATTAGTTTCACACAGATTTTCAGAATACATTTACACATCTTTATGGGGGAAGGGTGGGAGAGAAGTGATGCTTAATGATTATCCAGTATTAGAATTAAGCATAAAGTGATAATTTGTAATGTAGATAATTATTAAGATACTTATGATAAAATGTTACCAAACTCTCAGTAATCTAATTTTGAACAAGGTACCTTTCTATTTCCTCCTCTAAATATGAGACTGTCTGACACTGAAGTCCTTAGAGACTTTTTACTATTAACAACATATTAGGACTTTCTATACCATTTCTATTTTTCTTTAACCACAGCATGTGCAAAAATCCATTCACTGCTATGGCCACTCATCAGGTTACTGACAAGAATTGTTTTCTTAATTAAGAATGTGTGTATAAATGAAAAATCACTTCACTTGCTAAAACTCTACAAAAACTTGTGAATTTAGACTGAAACTTTACAGGAGACTTTTGCAATTGCAGTATGGAAAAGGACTAGTAAATAGCATAATGGAATAGGTGCTTTTTGTGCTTATTAATAAAGTATTTAACAAATCACTGTTTCATATTGTAGAAAGGTACCTCTGTATTAAATTATGTTTGTTTATTAAATGTATACATTGATCTTGAGCAGCCTTACACACTACAGTATGCATCTTGCTTTGAAGTAGAAGGCTCAGAGTTTTAAACTCTCAGTAGAAGTGTTATGTTCTATATGCACTGATCCCTTTTTTTCTATTCAGAAGGTATCAACTATATAGCACTAAAACACTGACATCCAGAATACTTTTTTTTTTTTTAAAAAAGGGGTGGGGGTTGAAAATGGACAGAAGCAGGTTCTACAGAAAATACTTACAAGGTTATTTACTGTGTTTGACATATACAATATCCATATGTATCTCTCTCAGAGTACACATACGAAATATTTTTATATACTGTATTACATAGTCAGAGAAACAACAGCTAGATATTTAAAAGATTCACAGATGTCAGAATTTGAAGGTTCAGATATCTTCAAAGGCATCCTTGAATATATGCAAAGCATATTAATTTGAGATTTTACTTTGCATTTTAAGCGGGTTTTTTTTTAATACATGTCCTTCATTCATGCAAATGTAAAGAACTCCAAAAATATATAAAGGAATACAAAAAATATGAAAGAGGTACTTTTAACACAGGATCCTCAGCAGATGACAAGCCATTAAGCTTTCACCTTTGAGTAATTATGATGACTGTGATGTCTCTTTTGTATCTCCATTTTTTAATTAGAATCTTTAATGTGTTTAACAAGCAATTCTTCCATCAACCTTTGATGTGTTTTACTTGTAAAGCAATGACAGTTTGCAGTTCAGTCTCCTTAAAGTTCCAGAGAAACCATTTTCCACTCACTTGCTTTGAAAGCCATTAAAATAACTTGATGAAGAACAGCAGCAGGGGGCTAATGGAAGCCAAGGCTTAGTAACAATCTTTAGATTTCCCCCTAAGACTTTCTCACAGGCACTTCTCACAAAGATCCTTAAGACCTTTCATCCTCATGCCCTCCCCCACTATCAACAAAACCAGCACACAGTTAACAGATGCAACTAGCTCCATGTTTTCATATTTTCTTATTACCTTTACCTTTTAATTTAAAAAAGCTAAAACTTCATCTGTTTTCTGTAACACAGACCGACTCCTCATCTTCCCATTTGAGAAAGCTGAAAATGTAGAAAGATTCAAGAAGCAGCTTCTCCTAACTTACCACCTATATTGAAGATATGGGTACGAAACAACACATCTGCTACCTAACAGAGAAATATAAATGACAACTTGAACTTGAGTGACTTGCTTATGTATATTCTGGTTGTTACTGAAGTATTTTGGGAACCTTCAGGACAAAAGGCTCTCTATAAATGCAACATAATATTTTAAATACATAGATGTATTCCAAAGAAGCAATACTGTCAAATGATCTCTAAGCAGCAGAAACAAACGTTGAACCCTAAGGCAAACTGGGAGTTTTTCAGATTGCGATTTGGTCCAAATGTAGCAATAGAGTTATGTTGAGCACTGAAACTAAACGGTACTAAAGCATACTTTATCTGTCATACCATTAACTTAGGTTTGAACAGAGACTGGGAATGGCTCGGTCATTACACTAATTGAATCTTATCCCACCATCAACCTCAGCCTGGACCAGTCCACACAAGAGATCCACTTCCTGGACATTATAGTGCTAATAAGCGATGGTCACATAAACACCACCCTATACCGGAAACCTACTGACCGCTATACCTACCTACATACCTCCAGCTTTCACCTAGACCACACCACGCGATCCATTGTCTACAGCCAAGCTCTACGATACAACTGCATTTGCTCCAACCCCTCAGACAGAGACAAACACCTACAAGATCTCTATCAAGCATTCTTACAACTACAATACCCACCTGCTGAAGTGAAGAAACAGATGGACAGAGCCAGAAGAGTACCCAGAAGTCACCTACTACAGGACAGCCCCAACAAAGAAAATAACAGAACGCCACTAGCCATCACCTTCAGCCCCCAACTAAAACCTCTCCAACGCATCATCAAGGATCTACAACCTATCCTGAAGGACGACCCATCGCTCTCACAAATCTTGGGAGACAGGCCAGCCCTTGCTTACAGACAGCCACCCAACCTGAAGCAAATACTCACCAGCAACCACACACCACACAACAGAACCACTAACCCAGGAACCTATCCTTGAAACAAAGCCCCTTGCCAGCTGTGTCCACATATCTATTCAGGGGACACCATCATAGGGCCTAATCACATCAGCCACACTATCAGAGGCTCGTTCACCTGCACATCTACCAATGTGATATATGCCATCATGTGCCAGCAATGCCCCCCTACCATGTACATTGGTCAAACTGGACAGTCTCTACGTAAAAGAATAAATGGACACAAATCAGACGTCAAGAATTATAACATTCAAAAACCAGTCGGAGAACACTTCAATCTCTTTGGTCACTCGATTACAGACCTAAAAGTTGCAATTCTTCAACAAAAAAAATTTCAAAAACAGACTCCAACAAGAGACTGCTGAATTGGAATTAATTTGCAAACTGGATACAATTAACTTAGGCTTGAATAGAGACTGGGAGTGGATGGGTCATTCCAGAAAGTAAACTATTTCCCCATGAAGAAAAGGAGTACTTGTGGCACCTTAGAGACTAACAAATTTCTTTGAGCATAAGCTTTCGTGTAGCTCACGAAAGCTTATGCTCAAAGAAATTTGTTAGTCTCTAAGGTGCTACAAGTACTCCTTTTCTATTTCCCCATGTTAAAATATCCTCACACCTTCATGTCAACTGTTCAAAATGGGCCATCTTGATTATCACTTCAAAAGTTTTTTTCCCCTGCTGATAATAGCTCTTAATTAATTAGCCTCCTACAGTTGGTATGGGTACTTTCACCTTTTCATGTTCTCTGTGTGTATAAATATCTTCTTACTATATGTTCCATTATACGCATCTGATGAAGTGGGCTGTAGCCCACGAAAGCTTATCCTCAAATAAATTTGTTAGTGTCTAAGGTGCCACAAGTACTCCTGTTCTTTATATTGTACTGTGTTCATCACCATTGTATTTGAGCACCTTTTTCCATGTTACTACTCTAATATAACTGTTTGGAGTACAATTCTTCTTGTTAGTTACAAGTTCTTAGGAATTCCTGGAAGAGAGAGACTGTTTAAGCTATTGCTCCACTCAAGATACAGTATATAACATTTTGGCAACAGGAATGGCTACTCTCCCTGCAACAGGACCTTGGAGCACATGCATGCATCCCAGTTACCGCCCTGGGGTCCTTTAAAACTGGGAGCTATAGTTGCAGGGCATATGACTAGGAGGAAGCATGTGACCTACAGAATGCCAGATATAAGATTTCTTGTCTCTAGGGCAGGGGCACAGACATGAGAGACTCAAGGTCAGGGATGTCCAGTCAGGGTTCCTCCACAGTAGCAAGGGAGGGGCGACTAACAGGGAAGTGTGTGTCCTCTCCCCTCCCAACTTGGCAGAAGTTGGAAAAGTCTGCGGTGGTTAGTATACGGTATTTCAAGTTTATTTGCATCTGTTTTGGAACACTTGTTTGAAAGTAAAGCCAGCCCTGAGGAAAGGGTCCTGGACTGCACAGTTGTTCCCCAGTCGGTGAGTTGGCTCGCAGCTTACACTCTCACATCTTCTCAGTTTCTACCCTGGCTTAATGAGCCTGTGGTGCCTTCTACAGTCTGGGAAAATATTTTATTTAGTGGGACAACTGCCTAGAAGTCTGGAAACAAGCTGTACTGATACCCTCTTGGGTACCAAAGGCTCACATATATTTCACACATTTCTTCTTCTTGATAAACTGATATATTACTTCAGTTTCAAAGTTTCAATAACTTTTTCAGGCCTCAAATGAAAGTGGCAGAAGTACACGAGTCAGCATCCAGGTTTTTTAGGAGCTACACAAAGAACATATTTGCCAGTCCTTTGGCTTTGCCAAACTGGCTATATCATGAACAGAGGAAATGGATCCAGCAAGAAGTAGCAACAAAAATCATAGTTTTGTGGCACAAAAAGCCCAGGAAGTGCCACACAGTTATTCTGAGAAATAATTGTAGATATCTGCAACATACCCCACCAATATGTTCTGTAGATACCATGTACTGCAAACAAATTAAAAAGCATCAAAGCACCATCTAAAAAAAGCCACTACTTCCATCTCTTCATCATTTTAGGCTGTCAAAATAAGTACCTGTGATATTATTATTGGTTTAGCAGTAGGTGTGCTGTAGTTTGTTAAAAGTATCACTGAAGAACAAACATTTAATAAAGTCAAAATCAACAGCTGTATTCCCTCCTTTTCTGCATTATTTTTCAAACAAACTGGAATGTTTTGTTTTTTACGGACGGGTGAATCTTTCCCACATTTATATTTAACATTTTTGGAGAAAGAATAGCCCTCACCTTTAGGAGAGGAGTTTTGCCCTCATTTCCCTATAATGTATTCATCACCACTCAGCACATCTGTCCTAGCAAATCCTATTTCCTGTTCTATTCATGAGGCTCAGCAACCTGGAGCTTTAACGATTGCTGCCACACTTTTCCCATGGCCTTCTCACCTCTCGGTCCCCCCACCCAAGTACCCAGCTCCCATTGTTTATCATCTGTTCTCCCCTGCTGCAAACTGCTGTCAGATGTTCACTTATCCCTAATCTTACTCACTGCCTTTGATATTCTTTCTAATCCAACAACCTGTCAGCTGGGGCATCAGCCCATGTCCAGACCAGCTGCTCTGTCACAGGCCTTAAGGTTCCCTCTCAGCTTCATATGCAACATTTAAAGGATTTTGACACAGCGTGCACAATGTAAAACAGATAATTAATGTTGTTTTGATCAGCGATCATGGCTTTCGTGTGACACTAGTTGACCACTAATGAAAAGTAAGCTTTAGTTTGTTTAAACTTTAGTATTACTATATTAACAAGACCTTGGTCTATGTTTAAGGGACAACATGTTGAAAGCTAAGTTCTTGGAGATCAGGGAATGCTGCTTTATTTAGCTATAAATTATGTAGAAAGACTAATTCACACAAAAATTTAAGTCAGATAGTTGTTTTATATATTCTGTGGAATAAAAAAATATAATGTCCCTGTTTATGCTAAGTCATCATTTTCTACATAGTGTTTTCAAAGCAAATAATTACAAAACATACGAGTTGTGGCTGCAAAATGTAAAAAATGCATATTCAATATCACTAGCCATTTATATGTAATTTCTTATTCTTTAAACTGTGTTTTCAAGGTATAATCACAATGTGCTATACTCATTTAATATAAAGCATTAAAATCTGTTTTCTGTCTTTACATTTTACACAATATTCCCACTTAGAGAAGATTTTATAACTTCATAACATCCAAATCCACTGTAAAGGTTTGTACACTACTGCTCATCATCTGTATTAAAACGTACACCATATGTATACTTCTACATGTTACACTGCTTCAGATAACAGAATTTTTTGTACTGGGAAACAAGTAGCCATTTTTACTTATCTCTAACCAGACATGTATTTTTAATCTCAATTGAAAAATTACAGACATATACAGGTACATTTCTCCGAGCTAGCTCAATTTATAAAAATAAATAAATAAATAAATAAATAAAAAGAATAATAATTTAAACAAAAAAAAATTAAAGATTGTACAAAATGTGACGAAACTACTACTAGGAGTATACAAAACACCAGTCTTTTTTTTTTTTTCCATAGCAATTGTAATAAAAATCTACATTAGATGTTGTAAAGTGGCTCATTTTCTCTGGACCTGATTATTTCCATCCTGGGGCCTGTGTACATGGGGATACTCAGGAAAAATTAATTCAAATTAAAGGTGTAAATTTAAAGTGGATTAGTTAAACCTCATTAAACCCGTGTGCGCATTCTCTTTCAGCATTCAAGTGGCCTTAATTTGGTTTAATTTACAGTATATCTACAGTACAGCCACTACAGTGGAACAGCTACAGCGCTGCAGGTGTGCTGCTATAGTGTAGATGTGTGTAAATGCTGTAGTGTGGCATAGGGCTTGTCTACACTTACATTTTATAGCACTCTAACTTGCTGGCTCAGGCGTCTGAAAAATCACCTCCGAGTGCAGCAAGTCTGAGCGCTTTAAAGTGCTAGTGTGGACAGGCTCCCAGCGCTCTGAGCTAATCCCCTCGTGGAGGTGGATTACCAGGAGCGCTGGGACTCTCTCCCAGCGCTCACGTGCGACCACACTTGCACTTCAAAGCGCAGCCATGCGAGCGCTCCTGCAGCAGCGCTTTGAAAGTTTCCAGTGTAGCTATGCCCATAGTGTAGATGCTTCCTACGTTGACAGAAGGAGTTTTTCCTTTCTCTATTGTCAGTCCACCTCTCTGAGACGTGATAGCTAGATTGACAAAATAATTATTCTGTTGATTTAGCTGTGCCTACACCTGGGCTTAGGTCTACGAAACTATGGTGCTAAGGGCACAACATTGTTCACAGCCCTGAGCGACATAGCTAGGTCGATCTAATTTTTAAGATTAGACCCAGCCTTAATTTGGAAGTGAATTAAGATAAACCCAATTAACATCACTTTAATTTTGAACGAGAGAGTACACACAGGAATTTAATGCAGTTTAACAAACCCACTTTGAATTCACACCTTTAGTTCATTTGGATTAATTTTTCTGCATGTCCCCATTTAAAGAAGCCCTTAGCAATCATTATTGTGAAGTGGAATAACCCAAGCTAACCACAGCATACTGGTGAAATACATTTACTAGCACTCAACTGTGCAAGTATTTCACAGTTATTCTAAACTTTGGAGTCTGATTTGCATAAGTGCATGGCTGTTTCTCAATAACCAATATGCCAGTTTCTGTGCTCTGGCTACTAATGGCCTTTGGACATTAAATCAAAACACCATTGTTTACTTAATTTATTTCTAAAATGTAGACATACTTGTAAAAATTGTATACAGAGAATGTATATTGCAGGCTTGAACCTGCATTACTGTAATTACTGGCACCTTTGCTACTGACTTCAATGAATGCAGAGTGAATTCCTGCTCTCTGATCAGCTGTTGCCCTCATAACTCCACACCCATATGTCCACAACAAACAATGCTACCTCAGTTTCTCACTGCCTTCCCAGCTTATCATTCCCAACAATCTCTCAACTCTCACATCTTAAGTTATCTCACTACACTCACACAAGTACAGTTATTTTTAATATTTTTATCTTTATAATTTGAGATTCCTGCTGCCTGTTTGTAGCTAAGTAACATGAAAAATGATTGTACTCCATTGTATGCAGATTGCAATCTTCTTACTGTTCTGTAAAATGCCTGTCATTCTCTTGGGATTATACAATTAAACAGACACAATCGATGGAGTTCAGTTAATTTGTTTCATTCAGTTGCATACATGAAACCATTAGGAGCAAGATCCCCAATTTAAGATGATATTTAATGTTAAGAATTTGTTAAAATTAAGATAAAGACTATGCTTAACGTAAAAAGCTGGAAATTTCTGTCACTGCTAACCACTACTCACCAATCTCTACATTACCAGCCATTACCTTCTAACTGTCCCTAAGCTATTTCACACTAGGAACAGGTGCAAGCTTGGTGGCCAAAGTATGTTGAATGAAAATAAACCTTCATTACAGCACACACAAAAATACCTTTATGTTTCCCTTCTACTACTTCTCTGACTTTCCAAATTTTCTTCATATTTTCCCTTCAGCAACTCCCAACCACATCTCATGCTAAAATAATTTTGAAATTTGAATAGCATTACATCAGAAGTCTGTGGCAGTGCAGGTCCCCTCACTTCTAGTCCCAATCCCGTGCCTTAACTTCAAGACCACGGTTCATCTAAAATACCGTGTATGCTCCTGCTGCTTGTGAAAACTGTCACTTCAAAGTTCCTTATGTTTATGCATACAAAATGCTATATGATGTCATTTCAGCCAAAATGCTGTCTTCTTATTTTTGCATTTAATATTATGAGTACTAGAAAGGTTGAAGGAATTCAGAAAAATTCTGCAAAAGAAATAACACCATCATCCTTAACATGATTGCTTTGACAAATGAACACTTCTTAATACTGGAGTCTTTGAAGATTTAACAGACCAGTGTTACTTGTTTGAACAGGTTACCTAAAATTCTGTTTATTATTTTCACAGCAACATTTTAACTGCCAAACTAGAAAAGAATGTTCTATGTTTACCAAAAAGCAGAATGAAGCTTCAGCAAATGTTTTAGGCAGCTGGGAACACTCATGCTACTATATAAAAATTAGTTCTAAATGTGGAATTAGTTGGTACAGGATAATAAATAATAATAATAATAATTATTATTATTATTATTATTAATAACAACTTAGTGCTTTTGATCTCCAAAGTTCTCAGGCCATTAATAAGGCCCCAATCTTGCTTTCCGTGCATGGAGCTCCTTGCAGAATTGGATCTTAATCCTCATGTCCAGTGAGATAGGTAAATCTTAAATCCCATTTTAAAGTGTGGAAACACAGAGACTAAGGGGCTTGCTCAAGGCCACAGAGGAAATCAGAGTCAGATCTCTTAGAAATCAGGAATCCTTGTTCGCAATCCACTGTTAAATTACACCCAACTCCCTTTTTACATGGGGCATTTTCTGCTCACTACACAACAGATTCAGATCACAACATTCTCTAAAAAAAACCAAACTTTTAGAATGTTAATAACTTTAAATGTTTTTATTCCCTTAAAAGTAAAAGAAAAGGCCACACATTAAAAAGATTTTTCCCACTTCCATTTCATTTTTATGTATCATATGTTTAACTCAGGAATGAATGACTGGAAACCTTAGTTAATCAATATAGAACAAAATGACAAAGCCAAACACTAAACCATCTGAAGCTCTGAAAATAGAGTAAAGCTCACATAAAAATAAATAAAGTTTCTTGTTACAATCGGTCCCCTTATTTGATTAAACTTCATTAGATCCTAACTGGCACCATAGAACAATTTTTCCGGTTTGTCATAAGAACATAAGAGCTGCCATACTGCGTCAGACCACAGTCCATGTTTCCCAATCTCCTGTCTCTGACAGTGGCACGCACCAGAACTTCAGGTGGAGTGTACAGAACAGGGCAATTATGGAGTGATTCACGTGTCTTCCATTCCCAGCTTCTGGTAGTAAGAGATTTAGGGTCGTCCTGAGCATGGGGTTACATCCCAGACTACCTTGGCTAACAGCCACTGATGGACCTATCCTCCATGAAGTTTTGAACTTATCTAGTTCTTTTTTGAACACAGTTATACTTTTGGCCATCATGACATCCCATGGCAATGAGTTTGAATGTCCTGCCATCATTCAAATAGATGCTTGTTCACCATTCCACGCTAGCACAGGCTTGCCCATATATACTAGAAAATGTAAAATTGCAGTTTATATTAGTCTAGCCTGTACACTTCCAAAAGTTCCTTGACAGATCACACACTAAAAATTAAATGGTAGGAAGCAGTGATGAGAGCTGTCTTGTCAGAACAAGCTTCTAAAACAAAGCCTGTGTCAGGTAGTCAGTGTATGAACTAGGATTAGAAGTCAAGAGATTCTGGTTCTCTGCTTAGCACACTAGACCACATCTCTCTCTCTTTTCAAAGAAATCAAATCATAAGAAATATATAGTGAATAAATGTACTATACTGAAGGAATATAGTCCCAAGGGAAACTCAATTTCTGAAACACATCAGGGCAACTTTCTGCATCAGATATTTTTGGCCTTGGTTACACTATGAAAACAAGCAAGTTCAACAATGGCTTTTGAGCATGGCTATGGCCCTACTGGTTTAAAACTAAATGTGGTCCAGCCTGCATGGACAAGGCCATACCTACAGGCTAAATTGTAATGCAAGTCATCTAGACCTCAATTAAGTTTAACCACTGTTGTCTGACTTGATTGTTTTGGTTGTGGAGATAGGATCAGAAAGATTCAGGAATTTACAATTGAATCTCCAGCCAAATACTGTAATCTTTAAAGATTTAAAGAATTTAAAGAATTAAAGATCACTAGTGATGTCTTGGAGGTACCTAGAGTTCATCAATATTTAAAGGTAATCCATTATCAGAAACTTTATTTACAAGAATTCTTTATATTTTCTATTTGTGCAGGAAGACACTATTTGGGATATGCAGAAGTTCCCAACTTCAAAATGTTCCCTCCTACTCTGTCCCTGTCTATTTGATCGCCTCCTGCTTTTCCTTTTCCAACACTTTAAGACTAGGAGTTGAATATATCTCCTCCACACACACCTCCTCTTCCTTCCTTAATGAATGTGTCTAAGGGCAAGTCTTCACTACAAAATTAAGTCGACTTAAGTTATGTCGACGTACAGCCACCACAGTAATTACTGCGGTGGTTCATGTCCACACTATGCCCCCTCTGCTGGTAGTGTATGTCCTCACCAGGCCACTTCCACTGACTTAACTGTGTGGGGCATTGTGGGGCACTGACAGCTGGAGTCCTGCCTGCCCTGGGGCCCACATGGGGCTGACAACCAACAGGTGATGTAAATAACACAGACACTGCATCACCCTAACTACATCAATCTAAATGCTACGTCTCTCACAGACGTGGACTTATTAGGTCAGTCTAGTGGGCAACTTACATCAGTAGAAGAAACACAATAGTGTAGACATTTACAGAGTTAGGTCGACATAAGCTGCCTTACAGTTGACGTAACTCCGTAGTGTAGGCCAGGCCTAAAACAACCCCCCAAAAAAAAGGATAAAAGAGAAGTAGCTTGGCATTGCTAATTTCTGCACGCACTGGGTTTTCCTGTATTTGCTACAGCCATGGAATTGCAATGAACAAATGGACCTCACTAGGCCAATATTGAGACTGGAGCGACCACTACAGTACATTTAATTAGAGAAACAACTGCTCTTCGTACAGTTAGAAACCTATTTACAGAACAGATTCTGAAGGGAAAAACACAAATATGTTACAGTAGCAGACACTAATCTCATTGTATCATGTGTACTCTTTGTATTGCTGAGGGCTCTAATTCTCAAGGATCATCTGAAAGGAGATTCATGTTTGTATTGACATTATAAGGAAAAGGATTTCCTATTACTACTTCCCCATGGGTGCTGTAAAGTTGGCTGTACATGGCAGTTTCATCATTTTTAATGATCTAGACAATCATCCAACTTTGCTCCAATTACTGCAACTAAATGACTATGATTTTACATGACATTACTCAAGAAGCGAGGTCCAAATGGGTTAGTATTTAGTGAGACCTGCAAAGAAAATTAAGTTGCTGCAGACAACAGTGTTTCAGCCCTAATCAGTACCAAACCAATGCCCACGCACTGGCAATAGGGGGCACTATAATTCAGTCTTTCAGATGAGAAATAAAACCGAGGTTCCGAGTCTGACCACCGCATACATGACCACTTGCAGTCCTTTACAAAACGCAATGGTACTTTTCGCAAGGGCAGGTGTGTTTTGGCCTATTTCCAGTTTACAACGAAAGTACCAACTTCAGTTTCAATCATATATGAATCATAGAATATCAGGGTTGGAAGGGACCTCAAGAGGTCATCTAGTCCAACCCCCTGCTCAAAGCAGGACCGATCCCCGACTATGGTATCTGCCTTCACTTCCAGTCCTAAACTATTATGTAGGTTGCTGTGTGCTGTTAAACAACAGCTGCATTCTACCCCCAAGATGACTGTATTTCAGTGGCAGGTGGATCAAGTGGTTCCTGTTTACACAGCAAATGAAAAGTGCTTGGGGATGAAAGGTACTGTATATATGACTGGATTCATAGAAAAGATCATAATTGACAAGCATTATAAGACTACTACTGCACTCTTCAGGACAATATTACTGCTGCCACATAAAGACCACAAGCAATCGTAACCATGACAAACCTGCCTGAGAAAAAATTGTGATGGGACACTCGTGCCTTGTTCAGCTATGGGAAATGATGTAGAACAACTAAAGTCACCTCTTCTGGTGTTCTGTCACGCTCATTCAGATGTCGGTTATTTCCAGTCTTCCCCCCTCCTCCTGATTTGACGCAGCTGGGAGAACAAGGAACCCACAGAGACAGAGCGCAACGTCCGCAGGACTGGCAGGGGCGAGGAAGGGGGGCGCAAGGGAGCCTGAGCGGAGTGGGACCCTAGGGGCAGGGAAAGATTTGGGAGGGACCGAGCGCGAAGGGGGCGCTGGTGAGGACGAGGAGCAAGGGGGCTGGCAGGCCAAGGGGGCAGGTCCGCAGGAGGCTGCAGGGAAGCGGGAGGGGGAGGGCACCATACAGCCCCGGGCCAGGCCGCATTTCCTGGCAGGGCAGCGCTCCGGCGCGCTTGTAGGCCCGGCTATAGCCGGGGCTTCCGCCCGCCGTGCCGCGGGAGCCGGGACTCACCTGCCGGTAGCGGAGCCGGAAGGGCCGCAGGTACTGGGAGGAGGCGCAGGGCGCCAGCGCCAGCTCCTCTATGGCCTCCATGTGCGGCAGGAGCGGCCCCGGGAACCGGGGCGTGACCGCGGGCAGCCTGCGGGCGCTCTCCCCGGCCTGCAGTCTAGAGCGGCGTCGCGCGCCGCCTGCGCGGCAACCGTCCTCGGCTAAGGCGAAAGGAACCTCCCCCGCGGCAACCGTCCTGCTAACTGGGAAGGAACCCCTCCCCCCCCCACGGTCCAGCTAACGGGGAAAGACGCCCCCTCCCCCCCCGGCTGTCCTCAACTGAGGGGAAACTGCCCCCCCCCGCTAAGAGGCCAGGACCCCCTCCCCCACTGAACCGTCCAACTAAGGGGGACGGGGTTTTCTTTTTCCTCTCACACTCCCCCCAAGCCAGAGGGAAGTGAACCCCCCTCCCTGCACCCAAGCACACGTCTACATGCCTGGTGAAATCCTTGGCCCGCAGCGCGGGGGTCAGGTCAATGGCAAAAAATCCCCTCCGCTTCAGTGCGGCCTGGATTTCAGCTGCTGTGTTTTCCTGGCCCCCTTCCTTCAGTGGCCAGGGGCACGTCTACACTGTGGACACAAGCCTCTGCAGTGTAGATCAGTGGTTCTCAAACTTTTTTTCCCCATGGACCACTTGAAAATCGCTGAGGGGCTTGGCGGCTCACTTAATGTTCTTTCCAAATGTTGTTTGCACCGGTAGCTAACCATTGTAAAGCACTTTGGATAGAAGCGCTATGTAAAAAAACAAAAACCCTTAATAATAATAAACTTTTTGTGTTCTACAAATAAAAGCACACTACTCATATTTTACTATCAGTAGTCTGACCTTTCTAATGCGATGGATGTGCTCTCCCCTGCTGCAGCAGCAGCCCCCCAAGCTGGGGCTGGGAAGGAGTGAGGGTCTCTCCCCTGCCACAGAGCTGGGGCTGGGAAGGAGGGCCGTCTCCCCACAGCAGCCGCAGCCCTGGAGTTGGGGAAAGTCACCTCTTTCTCTGGCCACCGCAACCCCACACATCCCAAATTCCCCCCACCCCCTCTTCTCACCCCACTGCCCCCTCCCACCTACCCTCTATTCCCCCCAAGGCCACCACCTCACCTTACATGTGCGTCTTCTCCAGAGTCCAGGCACCTAATTAGTGGAGCCACGTGTGCACAGCTCCACTAATTAGATGGGCGGCCCTTTATTCTCTCATGTGTGGCCACTCAGGCGTGCACCTTAGAGGGAACTATCTGTGGACCACCTGAATGGAGCTCGCAGACCACTGGTCGTCCAAGGATCGCAGTTTGAGAACCACTGGTGTAGACACTTCCTGTGTTGCTGGAAGTGGTTGTTCCATGGATGTAGGACCTACATAGGTAATCCACCTCCTTGAGCAGCGGTAGCCACCTCCCTGATTCATTAGGTCAGTTTAGCTCCAGCATGCATGGGTGAATTTTTCACACTTTGAGTTCTGCAGCTAGGTCTAATTAAATGTTAACTATAGACAAGTCCTCACATGAGTACTCCCACTGAAATGGCCTCATGTGCTTAAAAATAAAATGTTTGTGAGTATTTATGGGAAATGGGATCAGGTCCACAAGCTGCACCCCCATACAGTACATGTTGCCTTCTGAAAAGTACATCTCCACCCCAAGACACAACACGTCATCTTCTCACAAACATCCCTTCAAAACACGCACATTCCCATGCACCACTGATTACGTGTCCCCAAAAAACAAAGATATATTTCTCTGCACATTTTCCTTGGATATAATCCCCACGTCCCAGGCTAAGCTGGTTTTGAGCATTCTAACACAGCTATGTATCTTGATAATGAATCTATTAAAAATTGCTTCTGTCTCTTGTGTTCCTTAATCTCTGAACAGACTTGTGAATATCCATATCCTATATGCAAAACAGGGATTTTGTGGAGACGCAGGGGGGGTTCAATCTTATACTTTTATGGGTCACAAAATGTAATACTTATTTGTGAAGTAATTTTTTTAAATTGATGTTAAATTTCAGAACTTAGTATTTTGGTATCCCAGCTTCATTTTGTCACCTTTGTATAAAATGGAAACGTAGGCCCTGATCCTGCAAAAACTAGCACACGTGTTGTGTTTAACTTTGCACACAAAGGCCATGTCTACACTATCGATGCAGCTGTGCAGTTGTAAGATTGCTCATGTGTTGCTCTATGCTGACGGGAGAGAGCTCTTCCATCAACATAATTAAACCAACTTCAACGAGCATCTCGCACCAACATAGCACTGTCCACACTGGCACTTCTGTCCGTGTAACTTATGACACTCAGAGGGGTGTTTTTTTTCATACCCCTGAGTGACATAAGTTACACCGACAAAAGTGCTAGTGTAGACATAGCCTAAGTACAATGAGAGTATACATAGCATTTTGGGAAATACAATCAGTAAACATTAAGATGTATTAACTAATGAAAATTGTAGCGTTTAGTTAAATAAAACAAAACTATAACCCATGTCTGTGTGCGTAATTGTATATACCAAGTAAAACTATAGATAAGAAGACTACAAGCTATCAGTTTGTGTCCAAACGAGAATAGCAAAAATAACTACAGCCCTGCTCCTACAATTGGATCTACATGAGTGAACACTTGTACGCATTCAGAACTTCAGTGATTTCATTAGGGTTATAAGCTGTTACAAGGATCCACCCCTACAGATTCAGTTGGAGGGCTGAGGCCTAAATTACCGCTCTGGCAAACACTGCTCTACCAACCTTAGATACCATTCCTGCAACTATAACCATGTGGGCAAACTCCTGTGCCTGCACAGAGATCTATTGACTTCATGGGACTCCATGCAGATACCAGGATCTGTCCATGTGGATACAGCGGCAAGATCAGAGCTATAACGCTTACTATAATGAATAGAAGGAGGACTTGTGGCACCTTAGAGACTAACAAATTTATTTGAGCATAAGCTTTTGCGAGCTACAGCTCACTTCATCGGATGCATTCAGTGGAAGATACAGTGGGGAGATTTATATACACAGAGAACATGAAACAATGGGTGTTACCATACACACTGTAACAACAGTATTCAGGTAAGGTGAGCTATCCACTGTTCCTCAGACATTCTTGTCAACTGCTGGAAAAATGGCCCACCTTGATTATCACTACAAAAGGTCCCCCCCCCCCCGCTCTCCTGCTGGTAATAGCTCGCCTTACCTGATCACTCTCATTACAGCGTGTATGGTAACACCCATTGTTTCATGTTCTCTGTGTATATAAATCTCCCCACTGTATTTTCCACTGAATGCATCTGATGAAGTGAACTGTAGCTCACAAAAGCTTATGCTCAGATAAATTTGTTAGTCTCTAAGGTGCCACAAGTCCTCCTTTTCTTTTTGCGAATACAGACTAACACGGCTGCTACTCTGAAACCTATAATGAATAATACTACTGAAGTCAACGGGGCTAGTCACAGCAGTTGGAAGTAAGCTTGATGGAATGTTTGCAGGATTAGGCCCTAATTCTATGTCCCACCCGGTATTTCCAAATCCACACATTCAAAAGTCACAAGTGAGGCCCCCAAGTATCATGAGACTGACTTTAGAATGATGTTTTTTTAAAATATAATAAATATTGGGCTGTTTTTATTTGCCTGCTGCTTTTGACTTTTCAGGTCACATTTTCAAGCTGTTCTCCTCAACCACAAGGGCTAGAAACATACTTGAAGGAAGGAAGAAAGAAAGAAAGCTGAGAGTCTCACCAAATAACATGATTTCAGCTTAAAGCTGGAGCTTTAAGAAAAACTCCACATATTGCAAGACTTGTGGTAAAATTGCTGCCTACTACTGATAAATTTATTGTACTTTAATTACAAGATTTATTGTGTAAAAAATCCATTGCCAATTAGCCTAAAAGCTGCATCTTCCAACTAAGTAAACTGTACATTTCATAAAAAGAAAAGGAGGACTTGTGGCACCTTAGAGACTAACAAATTTATTGGACTATACGGTTTCGTGAGCTACAGCTCACTTCATTGGACGCATTCATGCATTTCATGTCTCTGACATCTTTGCTTAAGCCTGCAATTAATTTTTGGGGGGTACAAGTGTCTTCCTAAACAGAGCTTATTACTTTAAGTGTTACCAACACCAAAGCCAAAAGTTATGTTTTAGCTAGTAAAAATGAATTATGCAAGTGACTGTATAATTTGCTAGTTTACTTCAGTGTCACAGTCCACATAACCTACCTCATTTATTACATTTTTGCAAGTACAATACAGGCAGAAATATCTTAAATTCGTCACTGCAATGCAATGGTTAATATACACATACAATCAACCAATAATAAATTCAAACCCTAATTTCCAATTTGTCAGCCTTTTTATATGCTACAATGTTGTGATGGTGATTGTGGAGTAATGACAAAACTTTATAAATAATATTACTTGTATTTGTACTATACAGTTATTTTATTTCAAAGCATTTTATAAACAGAAACAAATCTTTTTCCTTTACTGATATCTATTTTGTCTGATTTTTTTCTTTCTAATTCTGAGCAGATATCATTGGTTTTATGGCTTTATATACTTTATAAGAATGCCCCATATTTACTCACTATTTTTGTTATTGTGCATTGGACTTGTAAGTTATTTCAGTAATACCATCACCTCCAGTTCATGTTATTTTAATTTATATAAGTGTATTTATAAAACATACTATCTGGAGCCTGTGTGATTTTTAAAAATAGCTTACATTGGATGACTCTTGGTCCCCACTAAACTATATACCACCCTCAGACTCAACACCTGTTGGCAAAGAAAAGAAAAGGGCCTTACACAATGCCTTTGAGGTCAGCAGATGGGTTTCTGCTGCTTTGGGAATTACAGGCTTGTGGTTCATGTACAGGACTAGGAGTCAGGACAGCTGGATTATTACATTCCTTGTTCTGTCGCAGTCTTGGGGCAGATCTTGAGCTGATGAACATGGTCATAGCACCATTTACCTCAGTGGCACTATCACAATTTTGCCAACTAAGGGTCTGCCACGCTGTGTGAATTTTGGACAGAATTTACGGCCCAGTCCTATTCTAATTGAATCAGTGGCAAAACCCCATTGACTTCAATGGTGCATGAAATGTCTCAGCCTCAATTTGTTCATGTATAAAATAGATAATAAGCATTGCCTACAGTATAAGGCTGTTGTGAGGCTAAGTTTGTTAATATTTATAAAGTAGATAGGGTTCTTTAAATGGAATATGAGCAAAAATATTATTGCATTTGTACTTTCTTGCTTGAAGCTATTTAATTCAAAAACATGTTTCAAAAACTTCTGCTTTGGAATAAAAAAGACTAACAATATTGCAAAAACTAAAATATCTTCATATTCCCTGAAGTGTAAAAGGCAAGGTAATAAAATTTCATTGTTATTAAATATAAAATACCTTCTTGTTGCATGTGAAATGGAAGTAACATAAACACCAATCTTCTCCAGTAGAAGAATAAACGGAAGTTTTATTAGATTCATAGATTCCAAGGTCAGAAGGGACCATTGTGATCATCTAGTCTGACTTCACTATTCCCATCTACCAAAAACCATTCTTATTAATCATCCTTCTCATGTTTTTTTAAACAGATCATCATTAGATTTGAAGGTCTGCTAGTTTTACCAGGAGTTTGGCTATCAATATACAACAGAAGGCTAGGTTCTCTTTCATGTTTTTGATACTCTCAATACTGATTTAACAGCATTACGTTTTTGAACAACAGAAGCTCACAATTTGTCATGGTTATTATCTCTGTGATTTATGTTCACTTTCCATACAACCTTAAGGCAGATGTCTGTGTGCACAGCTATTCTGCAATCACCACATAACTCAAACTATTTTGTCAATATATTGATTGCACTAGGACAATATTCTGATATGCCAGCCATCTGTTTATTTTTGCCTTCTAATCTAATACTTTTTTGTTACATCATCTACAAAGGTTATTGCCATCTCATATAATAGTAAGAACCTTACCAATATGACTAAAATGAGAGGAGTCTGCTATTGTGACAGGTTTCAATCGGTCCACCGAGCCTCTAGGGGGCGATTGAGAGCTATGGTCCCACTGGCAGACCTTAGTCACACCTTTCAGTCACTGGAGAATTAATGGAGAAGGTGCGCCGGCCAGAGTGGCACGCCCGTCAGGCAGGGGAGTGCCGGCCAGAGTCTGTGGCACGGCCGTCAGGCAGGGGGAGCACCAGCCAGAGTCTGTGGCATGCCTGTCAGGCACGGGAGTGCCGGCACGAGTCTGCGGCACGGCCGTCAGGCACAGGAGTGCCGGCACGAGTCTGCGGCACGGCCGTCAGGCAGGGGGAGCGCCGGCCAGAGTCTGCGGCGCGCCCCTCAGGCAGGGGAGCGCCGACATGAGTCAGTGGCGTTCGGGATTCTGCTACCCAAGGCGGGTTGGCCGGGGTAGGAGAACGTAGGCCCACTCAACTCCACTGCGTTCCAGCCCAGGGTCCTGACAGTGGCGGGAGGAGAGGGTCCCGCCACTGGGTCAGCGGGGAACCATCCGTGCCACGCTGACCAAATACACCCATCACACTGTGCAGTTCTGCCCCTGGGCTACTTCCTACCCGGTCTCTCAAGCGGGCCTCTCCGGTCCCTCCAGCTCGTCCAGGTATTCAGCTGCTGGCAGCTCCAGCTCCCGCTCTGTGTCAGGCTCACGCTGGCCCGGGTTACAGCCTGGCCCCTCCAGGTCCTCCGGGTACTCGGCGACTGGCAGTCCTGGTCCCCTCAGTCCTTCCTCCAGGTCAGGTTTCTCCTGGCCCAGGGCCTCCCCTGGGTCGGCAGCAGGGTCTGGAGGGAACAGCCAGCAGCCTGTGTCTGTCTCCCTCCCTGGTGCTGCCCTCACTGGGCAAAGGGCCCCGCCCTTTGTACTTCCGGTTCCACCCCTCCTCATCCAGGGATTGGAGTAAGCTTGGTCTGGCCCCACCCACTCAGGTTGAGAGGGTGGCTCTTACCCTCTGGTTCGGAGGGAAGTCACCCTGACTTCCTAAGTATCATAAAATTTACTTAGCGATAAATTATTTATCTTTTATATTTCAGAGCCGTTACCATCAATTCTAATAAAATCTTAATATTTTGTCGCTTATATTATGGGACTGAATAGTATTATATTTTAAAGTATGTATGTTGTAATGAATAAACAACAATGTATTATTAGTTGATTTACTTGGATTATATAATTTGAAAAATATGATAATCCCTATCATAACTCCATTTGTGTAGATGGAATTACACCAGACATGAATTTGTCCCTACGTATCCCTTTGGTCAAAATAATCTTCAGATCATTCAAAACTCCAGTGAACTGTAACTAATACTTTTATTTTAAAATTACTTCAATTTTCCCAGCCCAGTTGGAATATAAACACAGTTCCAATGTGCAGTAAGTTTACAGTATCACTGTATACTTGTATTAAAAGTTATAGAGTATCTAAATCTGTTCAGCCAATCAGATTACTCTGTGAAATAAACATTGTGACCCCACTTTACATTTGTTTTGTTTTGTTTTAGAGAGAGATCATTGTGTATAATGGATTGCTCATACCATTCTCTGTGCTGTACAGGAAGCTTTTAGAATTTTAAATTTTAAAATATATATTTATGACCTGTGATACTTCATAGACCAACTTCTGCAAACACACATGTTCCTAACTTTATGTGTGAGGCATTGAAGTAAATCATCTTTGATAATAAATGGAAGTTGAATGGGAAATATATTTGAGAAAATTCTCACTGAAAAAGCCATATGTTTTTTGGTGTTGTGGAATTGCGGTTGTAATCCAAAGAAAAGGAAGTCTTCTGATAAGGAATGAGGTTTACGATGTTCTTCGCGAAGGTACTAGCTAAGCTAAGGATCTAATGAATAGAGAGTGAGTGGCAGACCCTTACATAACATGCTCAGAGTTATCATTATGTAGTCTGAAATCTGAGTGAGAAAATGAATAGAAAAATGTATGCAGTGTAGAAGAGCTCAGTGTGGCTCGAAAGTTTGTCTCTCTCACCAACAGAAGTTGGTCCCATAAAAGATATTACCTCACCCATGTTGTCTCTACAAAAAAATATGACATGAGTGGCAGAACTGGCACAGAGCAGCTGGGCTTGGATTTCATTAAGCTTCTTCATTAAAGGCTAGATTGAGCCTCTGGGCTCAAAAATGGGTAGGGCCTGGCATGTAATGTCTCTAGCCCAGAAGCAGTGCTGGGAAGGAACTGTGACTAAGGCCTTGTCTACACTACACGGTTTTGTGGACAAAAGTCAGCTTTTGTCAACAAAACAGTGGGGGTGTACACACTGCACTGCTCCTCCCGCCGATTTAACTCTCCTGCTACACTGACATAATAAAACCACCTCGACTAGAGGAATAGAGCTTTTTGCTACAAAGTTAGAGTGATACTGTGTCAGTATAGACACTGTGCTTGCTTATGTGTTGCCCTAATTGGCCTCCGGGTGGTGTCCCACAATGCCCATCTTGACCACTCTGGTCAGCAGTTTCAACTCTGCTGCCCTGAAGCCAGGTACACAGGCATACACCCCTCCCTTTTTAAAGCCCTGGGAATTTTTGAAATGCCACTTCCTGTTTTCTCAGCATTGACATAGCATCTTCCCATCTGACCATGCTGGCTTCCGCAGCAAACACGCTCCTGCCTGGAGTACACCGGAGCTGTTCGATCTGCTGGGTCTGTGGGGAGAGGAGGCTGTGTAGTCACAGCACCGCTCCAGTCGTAGGAACTTTGACACCTACAAGCAGTTTGCTCGTGGCATGGAGGACAAGGGGCACGAAAGGGACATGCAGCAGTGCCAAGCTAAGCTCAGGGAGCTGAGGCAGGCACACCAGACGGCAAGAGAGGCCAACCATCACCTTGGTGTGGTGCCAAAGATATGCAGCTTCTACAAGGAGCTGCACGCCATCGTTGGCAGTGACCCCACCTCCACCACCAAGAGCCCTATGGATACTTCAGGGGAACTGGATGAATGGCCAGCCGAGTCAACCCTGAGGACAAAGTGGTGGACAAGGAAGTGGAATTGGAGGAGGATATGGGACAGGGTCATGTGGTGGCGTGGTAAGCCAGGACCTCTTTTTGACTCCGGAGGGGTCTAGCCAGTCCCACTACTTGGGCTCTGGCATGCCTAAAGCAGGAGAGGGGAGCTCCGGAAAGTACTCATTTTGCTTTGACACTGCAGGGAGACATGAGGTATAGGTCTCCTTTATTTTGTTACATTGTACAAGTGGGGAAAGGGATAGAAATTAACAGCACTAGGACAGTTTGCATCTGCTTCTCATTGCCCTGTGCAGCTGCACAAGTGAGTGCCCTGCAGAAAAGTTTGTTATTGCACATGGGGATCTCCCAGGAATCCTCTCTAGAGATCTCAAGGTACCTTTCCTGGAGGTACTCTGCAATCCTCTGCTGACGGTTCCTTGGCAGAGCTCCTTTGTTTCTTCCCCCGCTGTAGGAAACATTGTGGCGCCAATCATCAATTACTTCTGCAGGAGCCAAAGCAGCATGCAGATGAGCAGCATACGGACCCAGTCTGAAGCTGCACGCATGCAAGAGATACACCCTTGCATCCTCAATTATCCTCAAGAGAGAGATACCAGCTTTGATCACCCCTGCCTGTGGCAAACGGTGCCAATATTCAGAATAGAGTCCCTAGGCACATGTACTGATCCCCTTTTGAAGCTCCCAGACCCTGTGTTGTATCTTGCCCCTTCCCTCCTGGGCCAAACTCACCATGGTTAGGGCACTTGCCATGCTGTGTGCAGGCAAAGGAAAAGTGAGAAAGAGGTGTATGTAACTTTTATGATTCAAGGCTGTGAGTGCACTCCCTATACTGATAGTGTGTATTGTTTCTTTTGTTTCTGCAGATGTGCCCTTGAGGTCCAGCTCCTACACACCGGCAGAGCGCCTCCATCAAATAAAGAAGCAAACAATGAGGAGTAAGGAGGATATGTTTAGAAAAGTGCTGCAATCATCTGATGCTGCAGATAGCGAGCACAGAGTGTAGAGAGAGAGAGAATCCACAAAAAAATCAGAATGGATAGCCAGAAGAGGAGACGGGTAGAAGAGGATGATAGAGGGGCAGGAGCGGATAATAAAGCTGAGTACCAAACAGAGATGGTGAGGTCCCTGATTATGCTGCAGTTGGAACACATCTGTGCTCAACTCCCCCTGCAGCCCATACAGAACTGCATTCCAGACCCTCCCAAAGCTCCTCCCCCACATTCATTGCATGTTCCTGGCCTGACCCAGTACCCCTTGCACTTCACCCCTAGAAACATGTTTCATTAGAAGTGGAAATCTGTGTATTGCTGTTTAATAAAAATCTAGTCTTGAAATAGAATGATTCTTTTTTTGTGTCCTAGACATGGTGGTTGCTGCAGAAATTCATACAAAGTGGCAATCAGCACATTTTCAGATTACAATTAACGCTCAGGCAGCAATCATTAGAAGGGTCATTCAAGGCAGCAAGTAAACAATGCCAGACTGAATGCATTACAGAAAGACACATTACTGGGGCGCATTGTCAAAATGCTGCTTCAAAGCCTCCCTGATTCGAACAGCTCCCCCCGCCCCCTTGAGTCCCCTCTAATAGCCCTGGTATCTGGTTGCTCCAAATCAGCTGCCAGGCAATCCACTTCAATGTTCCACCCCTGGGGAAAATTTTCCCCTTTAGCTTCACAAATGTTATGCAGAGCACAGCAGGCTGCTATGACCTTGGGAATATATTCCTCATTGAGGTCTAACCTGCCAAAAAGGCAACACCAGCAACCCTTTAATCTGCCAAAAGCACATTCAGTGGTCATTCTGCATCTCCTGAGCCTGTTGTTGAAGTGCTCCTTGCTGCTGTCAAGGTTTCCGGTTGTAAGACTTCATGAGCCGTGGGAATAAGGGTAGGCTGGGTCTCCCAGGTACACAAAGGGCATTTCCACATCCCCTATTGGAATCTTCTGGTCTTGAAAGAAAATCCCTGCATGCAGCTTTCTATACAGGCAGTGTTCCTAAAGATGCCATCATCATACACCTTCCCTGACCACCGCACATTGATGTCAGTGAAATGACCCTGGTAATCCACCAGCGCTGGCAATACCATAGAGAAGTAGCCCTTTCTATTGATGTACTTAATCGCAAGATGGTCTGGGGCCAAAATTGGGATATGCATGCTATCTATCACAGTGCTGCAGTTAGGGAATCCTATTGCCGCAAAGCTATCCATTATTTCCCGCACATTGCCCAGAGTCACAGTCCTTTGTAACAGGAGGCGGTTAATGGCCCTACATACTTGCATCACCACAACCCCCACGGTGGACTTTCCAACTCCAAACTGTTTCACTACTGACCAGTAGCAGTCTGGAGTTGCTAGCTTTCACAGTGTGATCGCCACTCGCTTTTCCACCATGACGGCAGCTCTCATTTTGGTGTCCTTGCGCCGCAGTGTAGGGGCCAGCTCCACACACAGGTCCAAGAAGGTGACTTTGCACTTCTGAAAGTTCTGCAGCCACTGCTTGTCATTTCATAGCTGCATCACAATGCGAACCCACCACTCAGAGCTTGTTTCCCGATCCTGATGGTGATGGTCCACTATGTGCAGCTGCTCCGTGAATGCCAACATCAATCTTGAATTGTTTCTTTCCATGGCACACAGAATGGCAGACATCACAGATTCTTTTTCAGATTACAGCTCATGAAATACTGCAGGATCAGCCATGTTGTGTTCATAATGCTCTTCACAAGAGTGGAGAGCAGTGCAGGATCCATGTTATCAGGCAGAGATGGCAAGCACGCTGTTTACAGGGGCAGCTGAAAAACGGCATGAAACATAGTCAGAAACCCATGGAATGTTGGGATGTAGAAAACTGCATGAGCCAACCTCCATGATGCACTGCAATCCATTTCCAGAACTCCTAGTGGCAGAAGGTGGCAATTTGCAGTGGGATACCTACACATGGCGCACTGCTCTCTCTGTCGATGGTAGAGCACCAACACGCACAAGGAGCATTGTGTGAACATGCATAAGTGATGTAATTACAGCAATTTATGATTGTCGACATAACTTAAGTTGACTTAACTCTGTAGCGTAAACATAGCCTTAGAGTCACAGTTCATCCCCTAGTCCAATGTCTTCCTTTGGAGGATGGGAAGGGGGAATTAACTTGCTGCAAGCTTTAAAGGGATGATGTTTACTTTCCCACCAGTGTTGTGCTTGGCTAGCTACTTTGACCAGCAAGTTTCAGGGGTGAGGGAAGACACTAACCAAAGCTACACCTCACTATCCACCTACTTGCTGACAAGGGGGAGTCTCTGGGGACCATGGGCTGCACACTGCACCAGACCTGGACTCAAGGACCTACGAGGCCGAGAATGGGGATGGAGGTGAGTTTCACTTCCCCATATGTGAGTAAAACACACTATCTAGTCGTGATTAATAAAATGCTGTGAGACTGTTAGTATCAATGTGCATATACAGTAAAAGCTTTGTTATCTGACATGTTGGGAGAATGCAAGGTACTGGTTAGTCAAAAATTCTAGTTAACTAAGAGTTATATTTACCAATGGAATACCAATTTTCAAAGAATTAGAATACAATAAAATGAATAATGTATAACAGGGATCGGCAACCTTTGCATGTGGCCCATCAGGGAAATCCGCTGGCAGGCCGGGCCAGTTTGTTTACCTGCAGTGTCCGCAGGTTCAGCCGATGGCAGCTCCCACTGGCCACTGTTCGCTGTTGCAGGCCAATGGGGGCTGCAGGAAGCAGCGCGGGCCGAGGGATGCGCTGGCCACTGCTTCCCGCAGCCCCCATTTGCCTGGCACGGTGAACCGCGGCCAATGGGAGCTGCGATCGGCTGAACCTGCGGACGCTGCAGGAAAACAAACCGTCCCGGCCTGCCAGCAGATTTCCCTGATGGGCCATGTGCCAAAGGTTGCCGTTCCCTGATGTATAAAATGGTATACAGGTACTCACCAATCCAGTAGAAGTACTGCACTGCACAGTGGTTGGTTTCCTGAAGCACCTAGGTGTATACAGTTAAAGTTTTCTATACAGTAGGTTATCTTATACACTACATATCACTATAGGCAGTGCATGGCATACACCCAGATCCCTAAAAATACATTTAACACTAAAACTATACTGAACATAATTTAATCTCTCTTTGATAATTCAGGAGGCACTTCAGGATCTTGCAGTGCCTCAGGGTCATCATTGTCAACATCAATTATTATTGTAGATGTAGAAGTGTAGGAGATTGGGCTGAATCTGTAATGACCCCATGATACACCCTGGAAGCTGCTTTTTTGAATAAATCCCTGATATCAGCTTGCTTACTTGTCTTCTGCCTCTTTTACATAAAAGTAAAATGCAGAATGTGCAATTGCATAACCTCCTGGGCAGTATACTAGTACCGATTACTAGACTGAAGATTTGTATTGGGTGATATCAGAAATGCCGGTTAATAGAGCTTTCTGGTTGATAAAGTGCCTGATAACACAGCTTTTATTGTACCTCTTCAGTTTTAAAACGCCATCTCTACGGTGGGCATACTCAGCCTGAGGGGAGGAGTAAGTGATGTGGACATTTCCAGCCACTACAAGACCTCTTTTCCTGCTCTGGACCAATGTTGAGATGCTTTGTAGGGAAGTGAATCCATTCAGCCAGCTCTTGGCTGGAAGAAAAGGCCTTTCAGATGCAGGTCCTGGGAGGAATAAAGGAAAAAATGGATTAATCCTGAAGGACTTGCACCTGAACCCCAAAAATACCATCGATACAACAGCAGACATATTGATCATAGGTTAGAATAACTACTAGATTTAGCCCTCACCAGAGTGCCTCACTTACTATATTACACAGTAACTCTCAAAAGAGCTCAGCATCACAAGCACCTCTCTGTCATGTGGCAAGTAACATTTATTTGAACACAGCAGAATAACAGAGACAGTGGCAAGCAGAATAATCATAAGTAAACTTTGAGAATGGTGTAGCATATTAGTCTGGACACAGGAATATGCATTTGAGCTCCTGAATTCTAATCCCAACTTCTTCCGTGGCCTTGACCAAGGCATATACCCAGTCCTTGTACTGCACACCCTTATACTGCACACCCTTGAACTCCCATTAGTATGATGTCTTGCAGGACAGGACATTTAGCCATTCAGTTTCCCCGCCTGTAAATGCATACCTTAGTTTTCAGTTTGCACAAGCTACACAATGAATTGTTGACATGACTGTGAAATATGTACTCTGTGCCATCCGAGGGTATGTTTCATTGTTAATCCTATTCCCAAAAATTTGTTCAGGAAGGGGTCAGAATGGACTGTTTGCCGTTTCCAGTAAGAGCTACATTTCTTTTATTATTATCATATATGTATTATATGCTACACTCCTCCCCACTTCACATCTAACTTTCCAACTGTTGCCATAACTGCTTTCCCCAAAAGTTCTTTAATTTCCTGGGCCTACAAATTAAAAAAAGCAAAAAGAAATAGGACAGACTGTGGCACTATTGTGTATATGTAGGAGCTGCCTATTTGTTACCCAGCTCTTTAGTCCCAGTGCAGGAAAATATCCCACTGAAATCGAGAGGAGTTTTGCCCACATAAGTGCTGAAGGGTCAAAGAATTGAGTGATGTGACTGCATCGAAAACAAGTAGGCAATGAAAGAGGAGTGCAGGAGTGTATTTGTCCTTGAGGGGATATCAACAAGATAGGAGCCACTGGGAGAAGAGGAAAGGAATCCTTGCTTCTCTCCTAGTAGTTGCACCTTTGGAACCCAGGGACTTTTTAAGAGGGACTTCAGAGGCACACTTGACACTCACCCTCCTGCAAAGCACAGTGTATGCTCTATTGATGCCATGGAAACCACGTTTGTTGCCAGAAATACATCTAAACAATATTATTCTTTTGGTTAAGCCCAAAGTGTGCGGTTTCAGCAGAGACTCTGCTGTTGCCCCATCCCACTTTTTGAGCAAGGGCTCTGCTTCCTGTTGCTCTGCAGAGGGTCAGGTTGCATCATTGTAAGAAGCGTTTGTTTTATGGCTGTTTGCTTTGGGACATAATGGGTCTTGCTGCTGGGGAATGTTTCCCGCGCGAGCCTGGCGCTAGACATCCTGCTGCCTCTGCCCTTCTCCTGCCTCTGGCAGCTGCAGGGTCTCAGCACACCCGCCCATCCGCACCTGCCTGTGTGAGTGCAGTGAGTCAGCGCAGCCCTCTGCTGTCTGCCTTAGCCCTTGCTCAGACAGCAGCCTGATGTTTACCTTGGACACAGAGGAATGTCCCTTGCAACACACCACTTCCCTCTTCTTGCTGCAGCTTAGCCAAGTGCCTGAGCTGCCCATTTCATTCATGCCCAGTCACATTTTAACTGCAGCCTTTTTCTTAAGTTTTTAACTCTAAGGTGAAATAGGGTCTCTCTACCTGTTGTCTCACTTGGCTGGCAGGCAAGCAATTACATATGACCACCTTGTCACTGTGATCCGGGCTATCCTTGCATATCAACTGAGGCCTATGCAGTGCGGCTAACTCTGGTGATTTCATCTGGTGATTTTTCTTAAAGCCTCAGCTCCTGGAGTTATATGATTTTAGAAAGAAAGTACATTTTTAACCCATATGGTTGTGGAGAAAAGCTGGAAAACATAATCCCTAAAGGATCAAACACCAGAAGGTGAATAAAAAGGCTAAGAACAATATATATTTTTAAAATCTCATGATTTTGGGTGGTGCTGACTCATGATTTTTGAACACTTGAAGCTGGTATTATTGAAGCATCTTACTGTGTTCGGGGCCTTCTGTGCATAACAAGAAGCATCTGCTAGAACAGTTTTCTGGGAATCAGACACAGCTTCTTTCCCTAGCTTATTTCAATAAAGGTGCTGCTCTAAAGCTTGCTTACTGAAAGTTTACCCCTTAGGCGGCTGTTGAAAAGCAAGCCCAAAGCCGCCAATACCTAGATTTTAATTATTATTCTGTTCTGGGGTGTAACCACCCTGGTTATATCCGTAAAACTCAGGAATCATGCTTACACAATTCCTCTGGCATCGTAAATAGAAACCTGGAGTATCTTGGATTTGTTTTAGTGGTGGGATTGGTGATTTTTAAAAATTTTTATTTTAGTTTGTAATACGTGTTCCTTTCCCATTACAAAGTACACAATCAGAAGTCAGCATTACAACACATACCATTATAGTCCAACAATTACATAGGTGCCCAGTCCTGCTTACATTAGTCACATGGTTAGACCCAATCAGAAGAGTTCAGCAGGACTACTCGTGTCAATATGTGCAGAATTAGGTTCATAGGAACTGGACACTTGAGTAAGGCAGGTAGTATGTGTGGCCTTTGCCGTGTATAACGTTTTGAGCTGTGCCTGCTTTAGCTAGAAGACTATTGCAGCCTGATTTTATTTTTACGTTTGGGCAGTTTAAATTCATAGGATTTAGTCAGCATAGTCAAAATGTGCCTTTTTTAAATAAGAAAACACCGTTTAGTTCCCAGTCCTGCAAAGATTCATGCATATGCTTAATCTCCAACACGAGTAGTTTCCTGCTGATTTCAAATGCATTAAGTTAAGCAAATAACTTTGCAGAATATGGGCCTTAATTCGTCCATCAACCCATTGGGGATGGGGGCAGATGAAAAACCGACCACTATAGTGCATATCATCATGAAAATCCTTACACAAAATGAGTTAAGAAAGAAGAAACTAAAAGCCATGCAATGTAAAAATAAATATTGGCATGATTACACACAAAAATTCAATCCTGCTCAAATTTGTCAGAAAAAAGGTCCTCAATATAAATATATATTTCAAACAATCAATCAGAACATTTGCAAGAAATTATTTCATAATACAGTATGACAAATTATTATTTGATACAACCTAGCTGTAGGGAGGGAAAATATAGGAAGCAAAATCTGATTGCTGTATTTATCATGACTAAGTTTTCTTGCTTTTTAAGGAATGAACAAAAACATAGCTTGTGAAAAACTAAGAAGCAATTTGCATACAGAATTCAGATGCTGTTTAAATTTTTTAAATTACTATCCAGCAAATGTAGCCTGCAGCTATCAGAAGAACATTATTACACAGAAGACTTCAATTTTTCAACATATTCCACTTTACTGAGAGAGAGAAGAAAAAGATAAGAACAGCCTGTTTTTTTATTTTGTTTTACAGCTAGAGGTTGGAATTAGGTTCACGGCCTCACTGTACTAGGACATGTTCATCACAGGTTAAAAGATGGTCTCTGCCCTTAAGAGATTACAGCCTAATTCAGACAAAGGTACAAGAGAATGTAATACACAGTAAGAAGGAAAAGACTGCTGTGTCTGTGTTTTCTAGGGTTACCAACTTTCTAATCGCACAAAACCGAACTCCCCTGCCCTGCCCCTTCTCCAAGACCCTGCCGTGCCCCTTCTAGGAAGCCCTGCCTACTACTCACTCCATCCCCCCTCCTGCCATCGCTTGCTGTCCTCCACCCTCACACACTTTCAGTGAGCTGGGGCAAAGGGTTGGGGTCCGGGTGGGGGTGAGGGCTCAGGTGGGGCCAGAAATGAGGGGTTCAGAGTGCAGGTGGGAGCTCTGGGCTGGGGCAGGGAGTTGGGGTGTGGGAGGTGGTGAGAGCTCTGGCTTGGGGTGCAGGCTCTGGGGTGGGGCCAGGGATGAGGGGTTTGGGGTGCAGAAGGGGACTCCAGGCTGGGGCTGAGGGGTTTGGAGTGTGGGAGTGGGCTCAGGGCTGGGGCAGGGGGTTAGGGCGTGGGAGGGGATGCAGACTCCGGCTGGGAGTGTGGGCTCTGGGGTGGGGTGGGGGATGAGGAGTTAGCAGTGCAAGAGGGGGCTCAGGACTGGGGCAGGGTGTGGGGGTGCACGGTGCAGGCTCTGGGAGGGTGCTCAGGGCTGGGGCAAAGGTGCAGAGTCTGGGAGAGATTTAGGGTGCGGGAGGGGGTTCCAACCTGGGGCCGGGGGTTGGGTGCTGGAGGGGGATCAGAACGTGGGCTTCAGCCAGACGGCGCTTACCTCCGGCAGCTCCTGGTTGGCAGCACAGCAGGGCTAAGGCAGGCTCCTTGCCTGCCCTGGCTCCGCGCAGCTCCTGGAAGGGACCCTAGGTGGAGGGGCCAGGGGGCTCTGTGTGATGGCCACGCCCACAAGTGCCACTATCACAGCTCCTGTTGGCCAGGGTTCCCAGGGTCATGGTCACCTGCCAGCCCTGAGGGGTCCGGGGTCAAGGATGCTACCGCCCGGTCCCAAAGAGTCAGAGTCCAGGGTTGGCATCGGGGCTGCCACCCAGCCCCACAGGGTCAGGGTTTGGGATGCCACCCAGCTGCCCTGCCACCTGGCCCCATGCGGTCGGGTCCAGGGTTGGGGCTGCCACCTGGCCCTGCACAGCAGGGTCCCTGCCACCTGGCCCCCTGCCCAGGGTTCCACTCCTGGCCCCACTCTGTGGAGGGATCTTTGGGCGGGAGGTGCTGGGTATAGTGGTCTGTGGGAGGGTTCGGGGGGGCATGCTTGGTTCTCAACTTGTGGCCCAGGTAACACATTGTGGGCCGCACAAATTGAGAACCACCGAGAAAGGTAATTCCATTCAGGGGAGGATTTTGATATTTTGAAATCTGGTTGTGTTCTGATTTGGAATAAACTCCCCAAATTCTGAAATGCTCCATGTAAGGGAATGGAACTCCAGCCCTAGAAAAGTCCATCTGGATGCCCTTCAGCCATGGACCCTGGACACCCTAGAAAGCCCAGCTGTAGGGCAGACTGCTGGGGGCCTTAGAAGTCTGAACTCCCTGTCAGCCCACCAGGTGGACTGCCACGGAGTTGGGCAGGTGAAACCTTTCTGGTTTCTGGAAAGAGTTTTATCAAAATTGAGCCATCTCTGTGAAGCATTTAGATTTTGATGAATAGGCCAATTCTAACAAAAAAATGTTTCATCAGAATTTCTCTGACCACCTCTAGTGCACAGCTAGCTGGTTTTTTGGCTGATACATTTTTTAAAAAATTAAAAATACATTCTAAGATATAAATATAAGAGATCCCTACTGGTCACCGTCCTAGCTCATAGTTATTAATTATATTATTATATTTATTATTTGTCTTGAGGTAGTGCCTGGGAGCTCCAGTCAGGGCCAAGACAACATAGTGCTAGGTGCTGTACAAATACAGAACAAAACCCCCAAAGAGCTTAGTTGGCAGTTTCCCATCGGTATCATAGTAGAAAAGAATCTAGAGGAGAGATCCGAATGAGGACAGGGTAAGGTCTTTACGGACTGTTTCCAGGATGGTGTTCCACGCCGTAGGGACAGCAAGGAACAAAGTGCAAAGGTGCTTGCAGGAAAAGTTGATAAAGCAGACAATGAAAGCTGGTGTCACAGGTGCAGTGGGGAGACAACAGGATACAAGAACAGTTAATAGGAAGGGGCAAAATTGTGAAGCAACTTGAAAATAAACTCTGGAAGCTTGTATTTGATACAGCGGGGAAATGGAAGCCAAAGGAGGTACTTGGTAAGGAGGGGTACCAGGGTCAGAATGATGGGCCTGGAAGATTATCGTAAGAGCCATATTTTGAATGGGCCTGTTGAAGTAAGGCGAGAGTCAGGAAGGCTAGAGAGGAGGAGACTGCAGCAGACAAGATGGGATGAAAATGATTGTGGTTTGGATGAGAGAATGTTGGCAGTGTGGACAGAAAGGAAAGGCAGGAAATGTTATGGAGATTTGGACTTAGTTTGGATTTGCAAAGCTTACACCCAGGTTATGAGCTTGAATGACAGGAAGAAAGGTGGTGTAGACAGTGATGGAGAACTGGAAAGGGATAGCTGGGGAGCGTTTGGGAGAGAAGAGAAGGAGTTCAGATTTGACCATGTTAAGTTTAAATTGGCAGGAAGGCAACCAGGAAGCGAGGTCAGACAGATGGGCCAAAATACAAGACTAGATTGAGACAAATTAAGAGTGATATGGAAGCTCTGTAAATCATCAGCAAAGGGATGGTGCTAGCATATGAGCAGATAAGGTCACCTAGGACCTGATCTGGGAATGAATCCGGGGTGTGTAGTGAAGAAGACTTGTCGGTAGGACCCTTGCTTCATTTATGGCAAAAGTTGGAAGGTGTTCAGTGAATGAGGCAGGGATTGCTGGAACAAAAGGGAGGGTTGCATGATTAAAACAGTTGAATGCTGCTCTGGAGATTTGGATTCTATCCTTCTGCCATGGAGTTCCTGTGTGATGTGGTGTTTGATGCTGGGCATGTCACTAAAACCAAACATTTCACTAATCCTCATTTTCTGGATACCTGACTTGAGATCCTGGGGTCTGATTTGTAGGTGTGCTGAGCACTCACAGCTGCAGATGAAGCTATTGGGAGCTGGACTTTGACCATTCAAAGTACTATCTGTCTGGATGCCCTGGAGCTGTGTACCCTGGAACCTCTAGTGAGCTTGGCTCAGGGGCAGCCAGCCTGGGGGCCTCTGGAAGTCTGAACTCCCCATCAGCCCACCAGGTGAGTTGCCAAGGAGCTGGGCAGGCAAGCTGGGCACGAGAAACTTGCCTGATTTCTGGAACAGTTTTATCAAAATCAAACCATCTCTGTGAGACAATACACTAACTACTCTGAAAAATCATGTCTTAGGTGTCTCATACTGGGCACCCAAAAGATAGCTTTGCTCTCACATATCTGAAACACCCATTTAATCCAGCCTAGACTGAGGACAATTGAGCAAGACTGCCAAGCCACTGGGGAGTCTGGGTCAGAAGGGGGGTGCACTCCCTCCAAGGGGGGTAAGTGTTTTTAAAGTTACAGGGGTCACCAATCTTATTGCTTTTTTCTGTTACTAGTTTTGTTACCCCCCTGTGGCTTTAATAATAATGAGATCAACTGCATGGAGAAGACCTCTCTCCTTCACCAGATCCAGGTAATATATATTGCTTTAATAACAACTTCCAAAAAGTGACTAATATGGATTCTTACTTAGCAATTTATATATATTGCTAATTTATATATATATATAATCCCCAGTGGCTTGGCAGTCTTGCTCAATTAAATATATAATCCTTGGTCTAAATATGTATGCGCATGAGAATCTGTAACAGCTCACAAAGGGCTAGCCTTCGGCGTAAGCAAAACAAGCAACCTCAGGAGGAGATGGTTTCAGTGTACTTGGATGTATAATATTTCTTCATTTTAAATTACTGCCTAAAGGCCCGATTCTGCAGTCTCTGAAACTCTGGGTGGACATAAATGTCTGTACTGATGGATCCATTTGCAGGACAAGGGTCTAATTAAGTATTTATCTGACCGAGCTGTTCTGTTTTGCACCTAACTAGCCATTCCAGTGCTTCAGGTTAAACCAATAATATACAATTAGTCATTTCTCATAATAACAGTTTTATCTCTTGTTTTTACATGAGGAAGGAAAGGAAATTTTAAGTGAATGCCGCCATGCTGTCCTTAACTCACATTTGACCAGATTCTGATCTCATTTATCCCCACATCAGTCCAGAGTAACTCCTTGAAGTCAGTGAAGTTAGTGGAGATTTACACCAGTGTAAATGAGATCAGAATTGGGACTTGTTTTCTAGCCCTGTCATGACAGTGAGAATAAAGGTTGGAGTGTCAGCCTCACTGACTTGCCTTGCTTTGCTCAGTTTGTCACAAAATGAACATAATTTAATCTTTTTTAATTTTTATTTAACAGAAAGAAAACCTTGATGATTTTTTTTACTGGAATATAAATATTAAAAGTCATTTTTCTTTTACACATGATTTACGAAGCATAATTTACTTGAAAGGACACTATTATATACTCAGCACTGCATTTGTTTACCCAATTGAATAGAAGTGCATTTGCTTCAGTTTCAAAGTTAAGCCAATAAACATTCATCTTTGTATTGTGGCAGTAGCGTTTGACAACTGGATTGGGCAACACCCGTTTCAACTTGAGGTTATTTTATGGCACTTACAGAGGAAAAAATGCAAGTTCATTTTCACTTTCTTGCTCTACTTTTGCTACAACTTGGATATTAGGCAAAAGATGCTGAAATCATTTATTATAATAATAAATGCACAAGAAATAATTCTTCCACTCTACACCATGCTGATTAGGCCTCAACTGGAGTATTGTGTTCAGTTCTGGGTGTCACATTTCAGGAAAGATGTGGACAAATTGGAGAAAGTCCAAAGAAGAGCAACAAAAATGATGAAAGGTCTAGAAAACATGACCTATGAGGGAAGATTGAAAAAACTGGGTTTGTTTAGTCTGTAAAAGAAGACTGAAAGGGGACATGATAACAGTTTTCAAGTATAAAAGATTGTTACAATGAGGAAGGAGAAAAATTGTTCTCCTTAACCTTTGGGGCTAGAACAAGAGGCAAGGGGCTTAAATTGAAGCAAGGGAGGTTTAGGCTGGACATTAAGAAAACCTTCCTAACTGTCCGGGTGGTTAGTTAAGCACTGGAATAAACTGCCTACGGAGGTTGTGGAATCTCCATCACTGGAGATTTTTAAGAGCAGGTTAGACAAACCCCTGTCAGGGATGGTCTAGATGATACTTCGTCCTGCCATGAGTGCAAGGGACTGGACTAGATGACTTGTCGAGGTCCCTTCCAGTCCTATGATTCTAATTTATCTCAGGTACTAATATGGCTCCCATTTCTGTAGTAACTGAGCACCTCACAATATTTAATACTTTTGTGAGGTAGGGAAATGCTGTTATCCCAATCTATTGCGGGGGTGGGGGGAACTGAGGCACAGAGAGGCTAACAGTGGGATTTGCAAAACACCATGGCACCTAATTCCCATTCAAATCAGTATTAAGTCAGTTGTCCAGCACATTGAACCTAGATCTCCCAATGGTGATTCTCCGTTGGAACAAACTAGCAAGGGAAGTGCTAGATTCTCTGTAGCTTGATGTCTTCAAATCAAGACTAGATACCTTTCAGGAAGCTATTCTTTAGTCCAGCACAAGTTTTTGTGCTCAATACTGGGACAACTGGGTGAAATTCTGTGACCAGAGTTATGCAGTAGGTCAGACTAGATGATTTAATGATATGTAAATTCATAAAGACCATAAGGGACCATTGTGATCATCTGGTCTGCCCCCTCTATAACACAGGCCACTGAATGCATCCGATGAAGTGAACTGTAGATCACAAAAGCTTATGCTCAAATAAATTTGTTAGTCTCTACGGTGCCACAAGTCCTCCTTTTCTTTTTGCGGTTACAGACTAACATGGCTGCTACTCTGAAACAGGCCATAGAACTTCCCCAAAATAATTCCTAGAGCAGATCTTTTAAGGAAAACATCCAATCTGGATTCAAAACTTGTCAGTGATGGAGAATCCTCCACTACCATCACCACCACCAATGATTAATTAGTCTCATTGTTAAAATTGTACACCTTCTTTCCAGTATAAATTTGTCTAGCTTCAACTTCCAGACATTGGATCATGCCAGAAGACAGGGCCCATTATTAAATATTTGTTCCCCATGTAGGTACTTACAGACTGTAATCAAGTCACCCCATAACCTTCTCTTTGTTAAGCTAAATAGATTGGTCTCCTTGAGTCCACCACTATAAAGAATATTTTCTAACCCTTTAATCATTCTTGTGGCTCTTCTCTGAACCCTCTCCAATTTTTCAACATCCTTCTTGAATTGTGGACACTAGATTTGGACACAGTATTTGAGCAGCAGTCCCACCAGTGCCAAATACAGAGGTAAAATAACCTCTCTATTCCTACATAAGCTTAGCCATTCATGGATCACATTAACTTTTTGGCCACAGCGTCCCTTCTGGCCCTCAAACTAAGAATCTATTAATAAAATAGAAGACTTATTAGTGTCAATTATGCTCTTTTAAAGACAAATAGATTTAATTTGCATCATTTTTCTCAAATGTGTACTGTGCACCAGATGAGTGCTGGGAAAAGGTGCTAACAGCAAAAGTATTGCCAACATATAATATTCAGAAATCATAAGGTAGACCACTAAAAATCATGAGATTGGTTTCAATATGATGAGATATTTAAAAAACAAACAAAACCTTTTTTTATTTACCTTCTGGTTTTTGAGACTTTAGGTTTTCAAGTTTTTCTTCCACAAGCTTGAGGGCTAGAAATGAATGCTTTTAAAAGAAAGCTAAGATTGTCATATAAACACATGAGCCCAAGAGCTGGGGATATAAAAGACACATAAAATATCCCAAGACTCATGATAAAGTGGTGAGAGTTAGTAATATTGGATTATCTAATGCCTGGAGGATTTGGGGGGTTTGGGGCAGCTAGAAGCAAAGGCATATTGGATTTTGAAAAATGTATAAATGCAGTCACAAGCAAAATTTCATCTCTGTCTTATGAAAACCTACTTCTCACCTACACTCTTGCAATGCAACATTCCAGATCGTTCAATTATGCAATATAGCAGTGTATGCAAATGTACAATCCAATTCTGCAGATCTTACTCAAGCATAATTGCCACTGAAAATAATGGGAAGTTTTGCTGGAGTAAAGATTACAGAATCCATCCCTTTAACAGTTTCACATTAGTTAACTAGGCAACTGAGCATGAAAGTGTTAAGGCTTCTTTGGGAAAGCCATAATGGGAGAGAAAAGAAACATTTTTACCTCCTAAGTCACTTGCAAATCAAGCACAAAATTAAGTTCTGTGACTTAGGTAATTTGTTTGTTTAATCTGAAAGATCTTTGTTAAAATAAGGAGTGTTGTCTGTTTCTTCCTTCAGACTGAAAACAAACATCAGCCTCTACAGTGGTATAAGAGCAAATATTTGGTGCTAGGCAACTTGATTAAAGTGTATCCCTTTTAATAAGTGGTTCCTCCCTTATCCTGCCATTGTTGTCATACAAAAAAAGGGGGGGGGAGGGGAGAGTGGGTCTGCCCTTTCCCATTGTATAATCACATTTTCCAAGTTCAGCCAAAAGGACTGAAAAAGAGCTTTTTTTTTTTTTTTAAACAGATTAACTTTGTCATTTTGCAAACCAGCGAGAATACTCTTAAGTCAAAGCAGTTTTTAACGTTCTGCATATTGGAAAATTGCTGTATATAGCGTTTGGCCAAACTAACAGAGGAGGAAGATGATAATGCTAACATTTAACCCCATCCTATTCTTTATCTCCATCATGTTACATCAGACCTTGCTCCCAGAAATGAAGCTGAATTTTATTTGAAGTATTGGGAAAGTTTTTAAGAAGATGTGTTTTGTGGCTGGGCCATCTAGCACTGCTTGTGCACTAATAATAATACCAATTGTAACTCAATTGACTTTAATGGGGTAGCCCTTAGCCTCCCTAGGTCAAATTTGTCATTGTCCTGCACTGCGTCACCATCACTGTGCAAAGTGGGCATAAAACACCAAATCAGAAGTGCTTGGCACTTTGCACTGGCCTTAGTGACAAAGTGAAAGCCAACAGAGAATCAGGCCTCATCTTGGTCTGAAATAGCCCTTCATTCTTTAAGATTTTTCTAACTTGTTTTGATTCACGGTAGCCCAGCAACTCTGGGCCAGCTGATCGATGCTTGGCCCAGGTCTAGAGTGAGGAAGGAGCAAATTTGGCACCTTTGTTACTCCCCAGTCCAGAGGCTGACAAATGCCAGCTCCAGTCCACAACACAAATAGAGAAGTTCTGCCTCTAAAATCCTGGGCCATCTCTTGCCTTGATTCCTGCAGGTTCCTTCTCTCTTGATCCTTCCAATCTCCCCTGGCACCTCAGGCTATCTGAGCATATATAATGCTGATGAGTTGAAATGTTGTTCTTTTTAGCCTGAAGACCTCCTCCTCCTAGCTTTAGAACCCCTTTTCTGCCATCAAAAAAGAAATACTAAGAGGGACTTCTCCTTAGCAAGGCCCCCAAAAAATTGAGTTTCTAGGATACGCCATTTTGGATATATGGGGCTGCATCCTCAGCCGTATTCCATCTGCTTCATGCCACGTAAATCAGTCTTAAAGGGCCAGTTGTGGATTTTCCCATCTGTAGGGATACTTGGATGGCATAGGGTTGCTGTAAGTAGCTATTATACCACCACCACTCAGTCCTTGCGTAGCGGGGTGTAGCCACTGAAAAGGAGATATGTCTGGGACACCTCTGCATATGGCCAAACATTGGCTGCAGGGTTGGCTTCTGTGGGCTTCTGGCAGCCAACATAAGATACAGCAGCCTATAGGGCAAGGATTTTAGAGGGATGGAGAGGAATGGAGGAGTTTTAGAGATGTTATAGAGGAAGAAGAGACAGGAGCTGGCAAAACCCTGGACATGGTTTGAGAAATCTGACAATGAATTAAAGTGGCCAGTTGAGAGGGTGGTGTCAAGAGACATGAGGGAGGATTTGGGAAGCCAGATGGTTGTTCTGTTTTTTCCATGCAGAGACAGAGATGATAGAAGGACATCCAGAAAGAAATGCTGGAGATGCAGATCTAGACCGAGTCAAAAGGTGAGGTAAAGAAATGGACTTCAGTTCTTTGGGTTCAATACAAAAACAAAGCACCAAGCCATGCTTAATTTTTAATATAACCGAAGGACCAATATTGGCCAATTCTCCCTGAAAAAAATCTAACAAGAATATGAAATTTTTGACATTTCCACTGAAATGGGCTTGTCTGTGTATTTTAAATAACAGTGGTCCAAACATTGCCCTGCCCATGCTAGTGGTCCCACCACTGATGCTAGCAGGGGAGCTTCACTGGTGCAAGTGATGGTGGGAAGTTTTTCAGAAAAAAATACTAGTGTGAAGGAATCCTTAAGGTGTCACAGGAAGTCTAGCAAATTTCATTCCCGCAACACCCAGACAAGAGAGGGCAAACATCTCGGCCCAGGGACATGTCTGCATTAGCAAACTTCACAGCAGTAATTCAAAGCCAGTAAGCTCCTCTGGTGGTAGAAATGGTTGAAGCTGTGGTGTAGACATGGCGCAGGCATTTTTAGGGTTAGGCAACATTGTGGTAAAAATATCTGACCCCTTCCTGCACTACAACTCGCCCATTGCTTCCACCAGAAGGATCACACCAGTGGGTAATTACATGCCCTCCGACTCTTCCTAGAGACTATTCAAGGTCATCCCCTAAAGTTCTCTGAGCCCTGCAGAGCAGCAAAACAAGATGCAGAAAAGTGCTAGAAGCTAGAAAATAACATTATGTTTTAATGATGTCTGTCTATTACTGGGTTTCTCCTTATGCAGTATATTGCATACACAGTTCCAGGCTAGACATAAAATGAGAGTTGCATCATTTCATTGGACACTTGCACATTTTTATACAGAATGACTATCAAAATACTTTCAACCTTTAAAAAAAAATCACTTGGCCTAAGGCTAAAACTCCTATTATAATCAGTAAGGTTTGCTGTGTTACTACAATGCATCAAGAAATCCTGACTCCTGCCATTAAATAGTTATGAACTATTGGATACCAGAGTAATAAAAACCTACTTGCTTTGATCTTCTAGTTAAAAAATGATTAAAGTATTGAATTGCATGTGTCAGCATCAGACCTCCACCCACAGACAGATGTAAAGCCATTGGGAAAAAGAAAAAGTTGAAAGACACCATAAATATAATAATTCAGAAATCAAGCTCCTTTGTTTATTTCAACATCTTTGAAACTAAAGGTAAAGTTTTTTAAAGTCTTTGTGGTAGACTAGATCTAAGAAGCCTTTCCCAAGATAGTTCTTCCTGCATACAACCTGCAAGCTAAAAATTACTGAAAAGAACTAGAGCCCTGGATAGCTGCCTTGAAACATTTCCTATAAATCTAATAAATGAAACTAATCTAGAACAGCAAAATCACAATTCACTTAATTTAAAACTCCCTGCTCAAAGTGACCTTTACACACACTCCCCTTCTGTGCTGCAAAGAGAATGGACAATAGCGTGCAGTAATATAAAATGGTTCACAAGGATTCACAGGGCATGAAAAGTGCTCTTCTCTAATTGTGACCATATTATTATCTCCCAGGCGCATGGAATTACAGGAGTACTATTTATTAATTTACTGTTGTGTTATGAGCTGGTCCACTGATTTAGCTAACTGTTAAGGAAAACAGATGTGTTGAGTAGGGCCTATGGTCCTGATCCTGCAAGCTGCAACATCCAAGACACACCAATACACCAAGGTGGAGCCTTATTGAAGTCAAGGAGTCTCTTATGTTTGTGTTAGCATCTTCTAAGCAAATATAAGAAAATACATTAACTTAGTCTAAGATCAATGTCTCTTCATCTGCTCAGTCAGGCTTTGAGGTGTTTTTGCAGCAATGGCAGAGCCAACGCAAAGGTGTATTTGATCTTGCAATGTCCTTGAATATCTGTGATAATTTGGATTCTTGATCAAATTACAGTCCTCCAACCTTATAGTGCCACTGTCTGGGAGGAAGGGAGAGTCTTATTTTACAGGAACTCAGTGATTCAGTGAAATCAAGCCTGCAGATCAGGAGGGATTTTAAGGTTTAAGGACCATACGTTTCAATTTTGTTGAGTTCAGTATCCTAAATTTCACATTTCTGATCAGAAGTCACAGCTGAGTTTTGTTAGGCAGTGTATAACTGTCCTGCAGTAAAGATAAGGAAAACACACAGCATCATCCCTGTGACACAAGTTACAATGAGACAAGAACACCATTACAAAAGTCAGCTTTTTGGGATCCTCTTTTATTTACATATAAATGAATGTTTTTGTTTTTTTTTTTACATTTGCATTAGTCCCATGTTTGCATGTTCCTGCTGTTACTATCATTACCTTTACAGCCAGATGGTTGTCACTCGAGCGTAAAATAGTCTCCCTCTTATTTTTAAATAAGCAATAGGATAAATGCTACTTTCTGGCTCTCTGTGTTTTGGTACATTTTATTCTACCTGATATCAAACTTGTGCATAATCCACCTGAGTTTGACAGTAAGAGAGAAACACGAGAATCACCATGGCTCTACAGCCAATAGAGATCAATTTTTCATTCTAATAGGACCTGCCTGCTATATCAGAAGCTACCTTGAAGACTATGTTAGTCCTTGGACAAGTCACATTAACCTCCCTGCACTATAGCTTCTCCATCTGTAAAGTGGGAGCCATACTTACCTTCCTGAAAGGCATACAGAGAGGTTTAATGAAGTAGTTGCAATTTGTAAAACATGATGAGATCCTCAGTTAAAAGGTGCTTTAAAAGTACAAAGTTTTATCAGAGTGTGATGGGCTATTCACACTTCACCCTGGGATGGAAGGGGTTAAAGGACTACATGGGGCCCAGCTAGCCCCATCCCTTCAGCCCTGCAGAGCATGCTCCAAATGAAGATAGGATTAAAAAGGGGTCAACCCAGCTCAGAAGGGGGCAGCTGGGGAGGAGTGCAGACCTATTCAGAAGGCTCCTACCAAAAAGAGCTGTTCTGGTTTCCTTTTTTTCTCCGCCCCCCAACTTATCTGAGGCCAGAAGCAGTGGTAGGAAGTGACCCAGGGAAGGCAGCTCAGAAGGGCCCCTCCCCTCCAGAGGCCAAACGCTGCTGACCTTGCTAGGGCCCTGGATTGGAGCCTGGTGGAGTGGGCAGACCCGGGCTCCCCTACCACTGCCTCTGCAATGAGCAGACGCTAACCACTAGGCTCCTCTACCCCACAGAGGACCCCATGACACAAGGTTTAACTCACCAGGCTACTTCACATCAAGGTTTCAGCTTTCAGTGGAAGTAAATCAACATGAAGGCAAGATGGTATCCATTCGCTTTCAGAACATGTAGAGCTCTCGCGTTGGGTCCATCTCAGGTGCTGTTCCAGGAAGAGCCAGGGCTCTGGAATCAGGACTCTCTTCTGTGAGGAGAGAAAGTGCTCTGTCTCCAGCATCATGGTTTGGTGTGGGCTACGCCATTTAGGGGCAGCTTGAGGAAAGACCTTAAGCACAGGCTTAAAGTTAAGCGTGTATTTAAAGTGGTCACCTGAATCAGCAGGCTCTTCTGAGTTGGGCCTTAAGCTCTGGCAATGGATATGCAGGAGCACTGCTGGGGAGGCTGCTGAAGGCTGCAATGAATCAGGGCATCCCCTGGCCATGCCCCCTCTCTGGTCAGCAACATGCCTGCACACATGGATTGGGTGGGTGGAATAATGATTGCCCACCTCCTCGCCCAACACCAAATAAATAAAATGGGTAAAAGTTATTCATTCCCCAGAGAGAGGAAAAGATAAGGAGATCTCCAGGCACTGTGGGCTGATTGGAGATGAGGAACATGCTTTCCTGACTGAATACTATCCTACAACTAACCTGTACCCTCATTGTAAAATGAAAGCTTTAGGCTTTGATTTTCAAGGGGAGCACCTGACTCCCTTAGGCTCTTTTGAAAATGTCAGCCTAATCCTCTGCTCTATTCATTGTTAGTTTCAGACTGTCACAATGCCCATTGGGGTGTTTTTGCAGCATGATCACTTTATCACCTACACAGCTTTATTTAAGGGCCAAACCATTTGTGACATTAATAAATAGGAGGCTCTTTAAATTGGAAGCAATAAAGGGCTTCTTGGAATATGCTGTGTAGAGTACTAAGCCCTTTCATTAAGAATAACTGACTGTTTATTGTTTCCCGTTGGGATGCTTGGCATGGGGCTATTGTACCAGGAACACGACATCTCCATCTGGCTTCTTGGGATAAAACCTATGGCAGGAGAAAGGGAAGCACTAAATTTCTAGGAACATACAAAATTAGAAAAAAAAAAAAAGAAGAAGAAGAAGAAGAAGAAGAAGAAGAAGAAGAAGAAGAAGAGCCCATGTATACAAGGAGCATGTTTCACTGCTTAAGAGAATGACATTTCTCTGCCACCAGAAATATATATAAAAAGAAAAGCCGTTCCAAAACAAACCCACAGCATTCCTTATATAAAGACAAACAAGCTTTTCTTTAAAAAAAGAAAAGGAGTACTTGTGGCACCTTAGAGACTAACCAATTTATTTGAGCATGAGCTTTCGTGAGCTACAGCTCACTTCATCGGATGCATCAAAGCTAAGCTGCCACAAGTACTCCTTTTCTTTTTGCGAATACAGACTAACACGGCTGTTACTCTGAAAGCTTTTCTTTAAGTGTGATTTCCTGCATTTGTGATTTTCCTTGAAGGGTGTTTCAGCATCAGACTTTTCCAAAATAGGAAGAGAAATTTTGTTTTAATGGCCTTGGAGCCCTCTTGAAAAAAGTTACCCCTCCTCTCCAAGGCCAAGAGTGACTATCCTGTCAAATAACAATGACTGACTTAAAGAGTATTCCAACTGGAGCTGTCGAGACTTGAATAGTGAGAAGAAGTTTTCTTAGGTAACATTTGTTAAAAATCTATCCATATTCTAAATACCATCTGTTCAAACTATTCTGTCTTTGGAGGGATTTTTAGGCTAAAGAATGGGACTAGCCATGAGCAACAAGGAGTTTTTTGTTTGTATGGTATCAGAATAGGTCCCACATTATTAAGTGTCATCTATTATAGCAGTTTCAAATTTTTAAAGGGAATTCTACTAATTTACCAGGCTAAGGCTCTGCTCCTCCTCCATTTACACCAAGGTAAATTACACTGAGTAAATTACATCAGAACAACTTTCCAAGGGCTATGGTGGATTCTCCACCACCTGGAGTCTTTAAATCAAGAATGGATGTCTTTATGCTCTAGTTCAACTACAGGTGATTGGGCTTGATGCAGGAATTACTGGGTAAAATTTCCCAGATAAAATTCTCTGGCCTGTATTATGCAGCAGGTTGAACTAGATGAGCATAATGGTCCCTTCCGGCCTTAAAAAATCTACGCATTTATGAATCAATGAACTCCAGTGATGTCAACAGGTCATCCCCCCAGCCTACACTGGTGTAAGTGAGAGCAGACTCAGGGTATGTCTACACTGAAGCGGGAAGGCGTACATTCCAGCTCGAGTAGACATATACACCCTAACTTTGATGGAGCTAGCACCCTAAAAATAGAAGTTGTAGCTTCAGCGCTGCGAGCAGCTAGCTATTCCAAGCACCAACCCAAGGTCTCAGACAGAATCAGACTCACACGAGCTGAAGCCTCCTGCCGCTGTGGCTACACTTCTATTTTTAGTGCGCTAGCTCCATCAGCACTAGAGCGGGGATGTCTACCTAAGCTGCAGTTTACATCTTCTAGCTTGTGTGCAGATATAGCCTCAGGTCCAGAGATCGTTGGTGCACATGTGCTGCTAGACCTTCAGTTCATTTCAGTGCACTCTCATCCACATTGGAGCTTGGCCTTTTCCACACCCAGTCTCAACTGCTTTTCAGATGCTGGAGTATGGCACAACCTAAGTTCTGTGATGAGGACAATCCAGTGTGGGGGAAAAACAAAAAACAAACAAAACTCAAGGTCCAAGCAGAGACGGGCCCGTAACATAGAGAAGGAAGCCTGACTCCGTTCTCACATCAGTTTCACTCCAATGTAACATCACCGACTTCAACAGATTTACTTCTGATTTACAATGGTGTGAGATCAGAATCAGGCCGGTTGAGTCTAACGTTCAAAAGACTGAAGTTTTAGTGGTGTTTCACATAAAGAGATCTACTTCTCTGTGCTACTCAGAGAGAAGCCTGAATTTTGCCATGGATTAAAGTAGATAGAGGACCTCTGAAAGATTTATTTAGTTCTTCACACTCACAAGATTTTCTCCATCAACGGCAACTGTCTACAGTCTGCATTAAAGTATTAGGGGAAATAGCATGGCCTAGTTTACTGGGTTCTATCATGGTCTGTCATAGTCTGTTACTATGGTCTGTCCTATGTGACCTTAGGCAAGTTACTTCACCTCTTGGTGTCTCTTTCTGCTCCATTTTGACTTTAAGCTCTTTGGTGCAGAGACTGCCTCTCATTAGCCGTACGTACAGTGCCTTGCCAAGAGGGGCCCCGATCTCAGCCTACTGCAATACAAACAACAATAATTAGAAGAAGAGTTTACTGGAAAAAGGACAGTTAGTGACTCAAATCCTCTATAGCAGCTGTAGATTTTGCAACATAGTGCCAGATTTTGGAGCCGTTACTCACACCGGTGAGCATTTAAATAATCCTATTGGTTTCAGTGAGGTTATTCACACGAAGAACTGCTCACCAGTGTAAGCACAGCCTAGAGTGGATTATTACTACCCAACTGCGACTGAATTCCAAATCCGGTTCTGCTTTTATACAGCATAAGGTTCTCCTCCATCCTGCTGCCTCCAGATTGACAACTGTTTCATTCCAACCTTGAGGTAATAAAGGAAACATATGACTGCCTTGTCACTCTTCCGCTCCTCAAAGTGAACAACAAGGTTGCATGGCAGTCATATGTTTCCTTTATTATCTTTTTGTTTGCAGAAAAAGGACTTGCATGCACCTGACTGGGACTGTGGACATTGGATTAAACAAACACGTGTTATTTTAGCAACAGGATAATTAAGAGGAATCAAATAGACAGTCTTTTTTTCCTCTGGTTCGGGGGAAGCCTCAACAAAAGACGTATTTAGTTGTGAACTCTGCAACTTGCAAAAGGATGTCATCCAACTGATCAGGAAATCACTTTCCCCCTCCCCTTAGTTTCTAACACGAACTACGGGGAATGTGCCCAGGGTCACACAAAGTTGGAATGAAAGGTATCAGCTTATATTTCTAAATGCAGGTAGGGGAAAGACGTGCACAAAAATGGCAATTTTACACACAACAAGTCCACCCCCGTGCCACATTCAGATTCACATCTGTTTAGTGTAGTGAGCAAAAATGCATTTTTTAAAATGCTTTTACTCCTGTCAGTGCTGCAGAGTCATCACCGCTGGGAGGAGTGATCGGGATTCTGCTCTGAACTGTGCACCTCCAGTGGAGTTTTTTACTAAATTCCAACTACAGGACCAAGTTGCAGCTGTGGTTATGTGTTGAAAAGCCCACTGGAGTTGCAGTGCCGTTATATATTTATGGCGGATGATGATGCACAAGGCAGTTAGAAGACAGCTTGATTTTCAGATCCCAAGGTGAGGTTGCAGGGCTGCAAGTTGTACTTGGAAACTGAGCTAATTTGAGCTAACTTTTTGTCCGCAGCAGGAAAAGTTGATAACATCGCTATGCCCAAATAGAGAGAAACTGGTGATTTTTAATGTGTTACGGGCATTGTTTTAGGTGTTTTGAACGTCATTAAGTATTTCAAAAACAGCAATATGTGGCAGGTGAGTGAAGGGGAAACTGATTTCCAATGTAGGATTTTATTAATGATTTGGGATTTTAAGCAATAATTTTATTTTTAAATGTAACAAAATATTTCACTCTTCTATGATCTTTTCTGCCTCCCTTTCACCCCCTACATCTGTAGCCTGTTATAAGGGCTCCTGAGAAGCTGTAGAAACAATTTCACCAGCCTGTCTTTACGAGATGAGTCCAGGGAGCACCAATGAGAATGCAATTTCACTGCTCATTGTGTCAATCAAAACTTGCAGTTCTTGCTCCGTCAAAATGGCCATTGAGCAGTATCATTAAGAAATAAGGGCCAGATTAGGGCCAGATCCTGCCCAAGTAGACCGGGGCATGGTGTAGGGCAGTGATCTCCTTTTTACGCACAAGATCACTTTTTGAACTTAAGTGCAACCCAGGATCTCCCCAGCCCCTTCCCAGAGGTCCCACCCCTTCCCCGAAGCCCCGCCTTACTCACTCCATTCCCCACTTTCTCCCTCGCTCACTCTCCCCCACCCTCACTCACTTTCACTGGGCTGGGCAGGGAGTTGGAGTTCAGGATGGGGTGCGGACTCTGGGCTGGGACTGAGGGGATCGGAGTGTGGGAGGGGGCTCTGGGCTGAGCCTGGGGCAGGGGGTTGGGGTGCAGGAGGGGGTGCAGGCTCTGGGAGAGAGTTTAGGTGCAGGAGGGGGCTCCGGGCTGGGGCAGAGTGTTGGGGTGCAGGAGGGGTTATGGGGTACTGGCTCTGGGAGGGAGATCAGGGCTGGGGCAGGGGGTTTGGGATACAGGAGGGGGTTCGGGGTGCAGGAGGGGGTATGAGGTGCTGGCTCCAGGAGGCGGCTCAGGGCTGGGGGTTGGGGTGCAGGCTCCCGCCAGGCAGCACTTACCTCAGGCAGCTCCCAGCCAATGCACCCCTGCGGCCCCTGGGGGGGGCATGTGGCTGTGCGCACTGCCCCTCTCTGGAGGTGCCACCCCCGCAGCTCCCATTGGCCACAGTTCCCCATTCCCGGCCACTGGGAGCTGCGGGGGCAGTGGTTGCAGGCAGGAGCAGCACGCAGAGGGAGACCTCTGCCCGCTCCTTCCCTGGGGCCGTGGTGGCATGCTGGCCGCTTCTGGGAGTGGCATGGGGCCGGGGCAGGCAGGGAGCCTGCCTTAGCAGCAGCCCCGCTACACCACCGGACTTTTAGCGGCTGGAGACTGGGAGAGTCTCCAGGATCGACTAGTCGATTGCAATCGACCGTTTGGTGACCACTGGTGGGCATGCAGCAAGGGCAAAGCTGCAGTCACAAAGTGGCTCCTATGCGCGTCTCTCTTCTCTATTCAACCTAAAGGGGCCTGAGATGTGGACTGCAGGATTTCATCTGATTCATCCTCATGGCACGTGGCCATTACTGCATCACCATGCCTCAAGTTAGCACATGCTGATCACACTTCTAAATATTTATTTGGAGAAATACAGGAATGTAGCACACACCTGTATTCCATGGGCCTTGAGACACTGTCTATGACACGCATCCCGAGTGCCTGCATGTTAGTAACAGCAGATTCTTCTCATGGCATAAATTATTACATTATAAAAATGGAAGCCTAGTCTGGCCTAGTCACTGAAAGCATCCTGATCCCCCTACATGCTAATAGCTAATGAGCTCAGGGGAGCCATCAAGGCAAGGATTGGTAGGAGGACAGCTTTGAAATATTATGAAATTTTGCAATTAACTAACAATAAAATCCTACTGGGTGAACTGTCTGCTAAGAATGAACAGAACAAGTAAACATTAGTGTGTCAGTGACAAATCACGGAGAAATACAGTGTCGGGAGTCTCGTCCACCAGGGTTACAGCAGCAGAAGGGGATCTTTATTAGGAGACACGAAACTCTGTGTCCGTTGTTGCACTTTTCCTAATCTTGTGTTGCTCAAGCAGAAAAGAGGCCTTTGTAGCAGGACCCAGTGTGTTTGTGCTAACTTAGGTGCAGCTTCATGTAAAAAATACAGTCATTCTAAAGGTGAGGTAGAGTGCTGCTGGCAAGTTAAAGTGGAGCATATCTCAGTGCTTCAATCTGCTCTGAGCAGCTTCCTGTCACCATCCGCCATTATGTATCAGCAGGAAATTACACTTTTATGAGTGATTTACTTCTAAACAAACACTACTACACAAACAATATGGTATTGAATTTGGTTGTTAGCCTTTTAAGTATTACTGTGAAAGATTGTAACAGCTGTCTAAGCTGATAACTACCACCTAGGATAAGAATGTTGTTGACTGAGTTATTAGTCAATTGTTTAACTAAATCTAGCTGCATCTCTCTCTTTTTTTATATATAAAATGTGAATGTTATACAGTTTCTTTGAACAATATAGTTTCTTAGAACAGGCATATAACTAGTTCCTTGGGTGGGAACTTTATGGGTAAAGAATTGTCTCAAAATTCAGATCACACCTTTTTTTTTTTTTTTGGCTCTTAGCTCATTCATGGTGGGAAGAATCTCCAATTAGAGCAGAAGCAAGTTTCCAAGTAGCTTTGTAGGCTTTGGAGATAGGCCCCTACCCCAAAGCTTGGATCCAAAGACCACTGAACTTTAGATCCAGATGTGAACTTAACAGCAGGATCCTTTTGCATCTTACACTGCCAGGGGAATGGGCGAAGACAAATTCTATCTATTATTGTGGCTGTCGAGTACTCCAAAACCCTAGGCTTCCAGTAGTATGCCAGATGAACTGCAACTTAGAGGCAGGCACTGCAGGTGTTTCAGCAGCTAGGCCTTGTAGGCAGTAGCCCTGGTGGGTCCCAGTAATCTCTCAAACACATGGCTAAGAGAAAAGGTATTTTACTAGGGCTGGGAGGACTGGGAAAGAGCGCAGATCCCTAGACACAGAGGCTTCAACAGTTACTGTTCAAAGAGAGCCATAGCAGTTCTTGTTTGGGTCCCTGGGCAGTCCAATCAAGCCTCAGAGTTCTTCAGGCCTAGTTCCTGGCATGTTGTCTCCAGTCCAGTCTCTGTTCAAGCAAATAGGCACTTGTGGATTTCCAGGCCCAGTTCAGTTAGTGGTTCTCATTGAGCCCTCTCTGCATAGGGTTCTGGCCCAGCCACTGCTGCTCCCCCATAAATCCCACACAGACTTGCACCCAGCTCTGATGTCCAGCACTCATAGCCTGTTCCATATCGTCTCAGTCCACAGTTCCTGGGGCTTCTCTCCAACTTCCGGCTGCTATGTGCCTCCCACTCCTCAAAGAGAGCCCAACCACTTCCACGTCTAGGAGGAAGGGGATGTGCAATGGGAAGAGGGCTGATGGGAGTTGTAGTCGCCTACTTTTGCAGATCCATCACACTATCTTAGGGCCTCCATTACTATGGTGTCTGAGCACCTCTCACTCTTTAATGTATTCATCTTACAATACCTTTGTGAGGCAGGGCAGTGCTATTATCCCATTTTACAGATGGGGAACCGAGGCACAGAGACACTGAGTGACTTATCCAAGGTCATACAGGAAGTCTGTGGCCAAGCAGGGAACTGAACCTGGGTTTCCCACATTCTGTGCTAATGCCTTGGTCACTGGACCATCCATCCATTTAATGGGTCTGGTTTATATCCATTTACTATGATTCTTTAATAATGAATGTAGCAATTGAGCCTCATTTACCCTGACATAGCACTTCATCTTACAAGGTGCTGAATGCCTCAGCACCCCTAAGGAAACACTGCACATCTCACAGGATCAGGCTCATAATATGTGAATGAGCAAAATTCTTTGTTGTTGCATAATGGGGACTTAATTCAACTCCAAACTGATTCTTGCAGGTTCCAAAGGGTCTGATCCAAAGCCCAATGCAGTGCAGTGGAGGTTTTCCACTGAATTCCGTGGGCACTTTAAAAGGCTATTCCCATGAACGCAACCGAGTAAAGCCAAATTTGGCATCTGAAGAAGAACTCTGTGAAGCTAGACAGCTTGTCTCTTCCATCAACAGAAGTTGGTCCAATAAAAGATATTACCTCACCCACCTTGTCACTCATATCCTGGGACCACCACAGCTACCAAACACTGCAAACTTGGCTTTATGAAGTTGCAAAAATCATCCCTTTTGTAGGGGTGGAGGCTGCCCCGCTGCACAGAAAGGGCCAAATTTTGCTTTCAGTTGCACTGGTGTAAATCTGGAGTAACTACTAAGATCAGTAGAGTTGCTCTAGCTTTATACCACTGAAAATGAGAATTTTTAATGGCATCTTTTTTAGAGTTAATAATGAATTAATAGCCTTTTATACATACAAATTATTCTATTCACTGATGCAGAATTGCAGATCTTTTCATGTTTTCTGGAGCTGTTACAAAAACACTTGCCATGATAGCCTAAAACAAAATGGAATATTTTTATATTTTGGGACTGGAAAGTTTGGCTTTTGTTGAACAGTTTTGCTGAGCCTTATAAATCAGTGAATTTATTTCCCACTCAGTTGATATTATTGGGATCGATCTGTATCAGAGAATAATGGCAGTTACACATTCTCACCAAATTGCTTCCAATGACATTTGTCCATATCATGACAAGATCTAACAATATGCTTAAGAGACCTGTCTTTTTCTGGACTTGTATAGTAATTCAGTTGGGAGCTGTCTGAGTTCAAAAAAGCCAGACATTTCTGAATTTAGGTATGATCTCCAAATAAAGGAAATCTGATCTCTGAGCTTTGTCCCACAAGTACTTTTTCAAAGCACAGTTCCTCTTTGCCTGTGGTAGCCCTTTGTAACAGGAAACCTTGACTTTAATGAAGCGCTTTTATTAGATCAAGCTACTATTGCTGTCTTCATCTTTGTTCTTTTAGACAAGGACAATTTTGAAAACTAACATTTGAACATTAAAAAAAAAACAACTAAAAAACACTGGCCATAATGTGAGGGGCAGAAGACTTAGAAAATTCTTCCAGGAGCACAAGCTCTTCTTTTCATATAGATGTGTTAAAACAAAACAAAACAAGAAACTTGCAGGCCTGTCTATGAGACTTTATAGAGCCTGGTGGGCACCATGAGTTGCCTCTAATGTACGGGGCTAATTATCTCAGCTGGTTGGCTGAGGTAGAGATGCCTATGGACTGAAAATGCCCACCGATTCTTGTCCAGTAGTCTGAAGATTGAATCATAGAATATCAGGGTTGGAAGGGACCCCAGAAGGTCATCTAGTCCAACCCCCTGCTCGAAGCAGGACCAATTCCCAGTTAAATCATCCCAGCCAGGGCTTTGTCAAGCCTGACCTTAAAAACCTCTAAGGAAGGAGATTCTACCACCTCCCTAGGTAACGCATTCCAGTGTTTCACCATCCTCCTAGTGAAAAAGTTTTTCCTAATATCCAATCTAAACCTCCCCCATTGCAACTTGAGACCATTACTCCTCGTTCTGTCATCTGCTACCATTGAGAACAGTCTAGAGCCATCCTCTTTGGAACCCCCTTTCAGGTAGTTGAAAGCAGCTATCAAATCCCCCCTCATTCTTCTCTTCTGCAGACTAAACAATCCCAGCTCCCTCAGCCTCTCTTCATAAGTCATGTGCTCTAGACCCCTAATCATTTTTGTTGCCCTTCGCTGGACTCTCTCCAATTTATCCACATCCTTCTTGTAGTGTGGGGCCCAAAACTGGACACAGTACTCCAGATGAGGCCTCACCAGTGTCGAATAGAGGGGAACGATCACATCCCTCGATCTGCTCGCTATGCCCCTACTTATACATCCCAAAATGCCATTGGCCTTCTTGGCAACAAGGGCACACTGTTGACTCATATCCAGCTTCTCGTCCACTGTCACCCCTAGGTCCTTTTCCGCAGAACTGCTGCCTAGCCATTCGGTCCCTAGTCTGTAGCGGTGCATTGGATTCTTCCATCCTAAGTGCAGGACCCTGCACTTATCCTTATTGAACCTCATCAGATTTCTTTTGGCCCAATCCTCCAATTTGTCTAGGTCCTTCTGTATCCTATCCCTCCCCTCCAGCGTATCTACCACTCCTCCCAGTTTAGTATCATCTGCAAATTTGCTGAGAGTGCAATCCACACCATCCTCCAGATCATTTATGAAGATATTGAACAAAACCGGCCCCAGGACCGACCCCTGGGGCACTCCACTTGACACCGGCTGCCAACTAGACATGGAGCCATTGATCACTACCCGTTGAGCCCGACAATCTAGCCAGCTTTCTACCCACCTTATAGTGCATTCATCTAGCCCATACTTCCTTAACTTGCTGACAAGAATATTGTGGGAGACCGTGTCAAAAGCTTTGCTAAAGTCAAGAAACAATACATCCACTGCTTTCCCTTCATCCACAGAACCAGTAATCTCATCATAAAAGGCGATTAGATTAGTCAGGCATGACCTTCCCTTGGTGAATCCATGCTGACTGTTCCTGATCACTTTCCTCTCATGTAAGTGCTTCAGGATTGATTCTTTGAGGACCTGCTCCATGATTTTTCCAGGGACTGAGGTGAGGCTGACTGGCCTGTAGTTCCCAGGATCCTCCTTCTTCCCTTTTTTAAAGATTGGCACTACATTAGCCTTTTTCCAGTCATCCGGGACTTCCCCCGTTCGCCACGAGTTTTCAAAGATAATGGCCAAGGGCTCTGCAATCACAGCCGCCAATTCCTTCAGCACTCTCGGATGCAACTCGTCCGGCCCCATGGACTTGTGCACGTCCAGCTTTTCTAAATAGTCCCTAACCACCTCTATCTCCACAGAGGGCTGGCCATCTCTTCCCCATTCTGTGATGCCCAGCGCAGCAGTCTGGGAGCTGACCTTGTTAGTGAAAACAGAGGCAAAAAAAGCATTGAGTACATTAGCTTTTTCCACATCCTCTGTCACTAGGTTGCCTCCCTCATTCAGTAAGGGGCCCACACTTTCCTTGGCTTTCTTCTTGTTGCCAGCATACCTGAAGAAACCCTTCTTGTTACTCTTGACATCTCTTGCTAGCTGCAGCTCCAGGTGCGATTTGGCCCTCCTGATATCTTTCCTACATGCCCGAGCAATATTTTTATACTCTTCCCTGGTCATATGTCCAACCTTCCACTTCTTGTAAGCTTCTTTTTTATGTTTAAGATCCGCTAGGATTTCACCATTAAGCCAAGCTGGTCGCTTGCCATGTTTACTATTCTTTCGACTCATCGGGATGGTTTGTCCCTGTAACCTCAACAGGGATCCCTTGAAATACAGCCAGCTCTCCTGGACTCCCTTCCCCTTCATGTTAGTCCCCCAGGGGATCCTGGCCATCTGTTCCCTGAGGGAGTCGAAGTCTGCTTTCCTGAAGTCCAGGGTCCGTATCCTGCTGCTTACCTTTCTTCCCTGCGTCAGGATCCTGATCCTGAATTGATTCGGATCTTCCCTACACTATGTAAATCAGGAGCTAAATGGATATTTTAAGATCAGAATCAGGCTCCATTACTTAGCCTCCTGCAGTTCTAGCCATGCTCACTTGGGATTTTATAGGGCAAGATTCTTTCCAGCTGTTCTTCAAATATGCCAGGAGTATGGGAGGCACAAATGCAGCCATTGTGCTTCCCAGAGTGTGGGGGCTGTCTCCTCCATGTGCCAGAGGGGTTCAATCTTGCATCACTGAAGTCAATGAGAGTCTTTCCTCTCGCTTCAATGGAGCAGGATGGAGCCTCACATGCACTGCTTTACAGCTCAGGATGTTTGTTTGGAAATGTCAGTAACTGGTCACTGAGCAAGGGAAAACCCCCTTCTAGAGCCAATTTCCCTGTCTGAGTCTGAACTGAAGTTGGAGGAACTGCATCAGTTTGAAATTCTTCAGCATACTGAAAAGAAATAATCTTGGATACGAAACTGAAATGGAGCATTTCTCTGGAAAACTTGCTGTGTAAAACATGCCCACTCCTTAATTCAAAGCAATAATTGAACATTTTAAACCAATTTAATGACCCAAGAACAGCAGGATGAATGAATGAACTTGTGTATGCTTCACGAGTGACTTGATTACTGCCAGCTCACATGCCTGGGCTACAGTTGTTGTAATACATTAGAATTTGAAATAGGATGTTGTTAGGAACTCTTTGCATGGGGTGGAATTTGAATCAAAAGCCATAAGTGAACTATGACAGCAAAAAATGAAAGAGCCGTTGCTTTTTCACATGGCCTATTTCTTTTACTGTCATTAAACTCAATCAATAATTAACCTATGGTTTAACCGCGCTGGTCATTTCATAGCAAATCAAGTAGAAAAAATGTTGTATACCTGAATAAATTCCTAGAAAATGTCTCTAACGTGAATACATAGATTGAGATGTAGACTATGGCAATTTACAGACATATTTCTACTAAGGACCTCTAAATTTGCACCCAAAATTTTGCATATGCAATAATTTCCAACTCCAAAAAGGTGAAATTTGTGCATGGAAAAAGCATTTGTTGTGCAAAGTGTAAAGCAAGAAATTAAGAATATTTGACAACCAAATTAACATTCACCAATCCTGTTTGAATGCCCAAGTTTTGGGAAGGCATCATGCCTCCTTGTATGGATAGGATGGCATTGAGGTCACTGACAGCATTTAATAATAAAGAATAATAATAAAAATAATTTCAGATAAATATTTAGCCAGTTTATTGTTTTTCTGTTCTTTTGCACAAGAGCTTCACATGGCAAAGATATATCTCCAAGCCATGATAACCAGAGATAACCTGGACCAAGTCAGAAGATCTAAAATCTTGTTCTCTTTGTTGTCTGCTATGTTGTCCACCTAAATAGTGGACCATATCCTCTATAGGTATAGCTCACAAACTGAATGAATTACATTGATTTCCACCAACTTAGGATCTGGCCTTGTGAGTGCAAAATTAAAGGCTGGGGTGAGTTGCCTTTGGAAAACAGGGCTTCTGAAGATGAATTTTTAAAGAAGAGTACAAGTGATTCCCTATTATAAATGGTGCATACATCTCTTGTGCTCACAAATATCTATGCACACTAACATATATTATCTGTCTCTGTGCCTAATTGCTATTCATATGCATATTAGTATGTCTGATTATGCAAACAAGGTTTTTGTAGGTACAGTGATTGCACATACATTTTATTAGTTCATCCAATTGTGCTATGACCTAGAGTCCATGGTGGATGAAAAAAATGATTTAATTTATTCTGTGCATCTTTGTGTGGTCAATCTTACTTAAGAATAAAAGTGGTTAAGTTGATTTAGCTAAAGTTGTTAAGAAACTAGCTAATTATTATTTGTATTATGGTAGAGTGTACTGACTCCTGCCAAGATTGGAACCTCATTGTGATAGGCACTGCATAGGCACAGAATAAGAGACAATACCTGCCCCCCAAACCATACAATTTATATAAATCAAGCTACTAAACCAACTTCAGCCACCTTGATTCTGAAAGAAGAGTATCCACCAAAAGACGTGCATCGAAAGAATAAAATCAGTTTTAGGAAGTTGATTGAGTTAGATTAGTGCAAGTCTGCTTGCAGACGAGGCCTATATTTGAAAATTGGTCTCACTCTGCTGGTGTATTTCAGATGCCTAGCTGTTTATCAAATGGTCAAAGAAAAATAAATAAAACAGCCACTCTGGGCATGATTTGATCCAACTTACACCAGTGTAAATAAGGAGTAACTTCAAAGACAGTGGAGTCATAATAGTGCAACAAGTGTGTAAATGAGATCAAAAGTAAGCCTGTTACCCCTGATTCAACTGAACTTACACTGATATAAAATCAGGAGTATCCCCAGTGAAAACAAAAGGCAACATTGTCAGTTTGGTCTGATCATATTATAGGGATCTCTGAGTTGACAGCCATTATGCAAAGCATCAAATAGCTTACATGGTTACTGAAAAAAGTCCTTTCTGTTACAATACCAGAATGGTGACAGCTTGGGAAAATCTCTTTTATATGTAGTAAAAAGCTCATTAAACTCATTAACCCAATGGTTGTTTAATTAGTCAATGGAAATTAAAATTGGGGAAAAAATTAGGGCAGCAGGAAGACAAAAATAGAAATGTAAGAAGGAGATAGTTCAAGGATAGTGAGAAGAAGAACATGTTTCTTAATTACTTTGCTGGCGCTCTCTCGCTGGGATCTCTCTTCCAAATCACTCTAAGCTAAGCAACTGTCACCTGCAGCTTGCTTTGCAGATGGATTGGTGGGGGCACATATTCAAGTCTACATTTTTGGCACACTTACAAAGTGTCTGGTGATTGATTTTGTAGTTGCTAGCAGCTCGGCATTGCAGAGAGATTATCTGTAGTTATATACTTATTATTTGTGTTTATTATTTTTTGCATATTATGGTAGCACCTTGAGGCCCCAGCTGAGCTCAGGGTCCCATTGCAGTAGACAATATAAAAACACTTGGAGAGAAATGACCCTTGCCCCAAGGACCTGGCAATCTAAATAGACAAGACAGATAAAGGATGGGGAAAAAAATAATATGATTATCCCGATTTTATAGATGGCACAGAGAGTTTAGGTGATTTGCCCAGGATCACACAGGAAATCTGTTGCTCCGCTGGGAACTGAACCCATTTTTCCTGGGTCCCACTTCAGTGCCTTAACCACAAAACCATCCTTCTTTTCATAGATATGTTAATAAGGAGCTCATCAGGTTCAGTGATTGCACTTAGGCCAAATAATCTCGTTTGCTCCCTCACCCAACCCTACAGTTCTAAATCATTCCCCCAAATGGTGCAGGTGGTTGTTCAAGATTATGTAAATTGGACACAGGTGTTACTATAGTTTGGGGGGCCTCTAGTCATAACTTCTGCTGCAGGGTCTCCTATCTTTATCTTCCACAAAAATAGAACTTGCCATGGTCCATTCGAAGTAATAGCTGGTTCTTGCTATTGTTCACTGGTATCGTGGGTTTGCTCATTCTGGACTCAACCTAGGATAAGGGCCATCAGGGAAGGTGAGTCTTCACAGAAGTACACAACACAAAAATATGTGAGGAGATTGTATTTATAACTTTTGATGTAGGGGAATTAAAATTTCTACTTGCAGTCAGCCTGATCTCAAAATACTCCTGAGTGCAGATCTCCCTTTGTCTTAGAAATAAAGTGGAACTGATTGACAGCTATATTAGCGACAACTATGTTAGTGTTACATTGGTGCAGCTCCATTAATTTCTCTGGAGTTGCACCAATGTACGAAACAGTAGTAAAAGCAGTGGTGATTCATTGTGTGAAACATTGTATTGGATTGGCAACTTTGGGGAGTGCTCAGAGGGACTCAACCAGAAAGTTCACTGCCAGCACACTTGCTCTGCACTCAGTTTTATAAACAACTTTCCAAAACAAAAATACTCATGTAGAGTGAAATTCAGCCCAATGCAAAGCCACAAAAAGGACTGTTGGAAGGAGGTACGTTTTTGGAGAAACCTGAGGAATCGGGTCATGACACACCTTCTCCAGCTCAAAATTAGAATTCTCCCCTTCTCTGAACAAGAAGATGCCCCTTTCCTGTACCCCCACTCGCTGTTTGTTGGCTGGGGTTAGCAAAGTCCAGAATGCAGACAGGTGCATCTCCATTCGCTAAGGGAAATGCTGCCTTGTCTTTCCTGAGGGTTCCACCACCTAACCTAGCTGTGGTGATTTCAGCCTTAATACTGCTGGGTAGGGTAGCCTCACCAGATTTCCTCAGCTATGCTGCTGTCTATCCCCAGGTTGCCTCTCCACAGTCTTTAGAGAGGGATCAGGGAAACGATGACGCCAGAAGGTAGGAGCCCCTTTCTTCTCTCTCTCTGGTGGTGCCCCAGCTACACAACCCAGCATTTTATTACTCCCCAATCTGAAAATGTAAGTGCAGTGCCCAAAACTCTCGCATAACTGAAATATTAGTGAGGCCTGGCTCATTTTGTCATTTCCCCTTGATCACCAGTAGGGGTTGTCAGAGAGTTCCTTCCACACAGGAGCTCCTGGCCATCTGGCATTCTTATGCAGTTCTGGGCTGCTCTTCTCCCTGTTCAATAGCGAATGCCCTACCCTCCAGGGCTTCAGGCCACAAGGCTTGCACCATTATTGACAATATTGCATCACTAAGACTAAAAGGTAGCTTAGAGTCTGTGCCATGGAAAAGATGACTAGCCTTCAGAATCATCTGTATGTGAGTTATCTGGACACATGGCTGCCTTTCATCACTTATGCTGAAGCCAAAAACTGGATTATAAAGCCAGCGTGCCTCTGGAAACACCTCTGTAGATTAAGCTCTTATGGAGATGTGTACTTTATACCCTCCATTTCTTTATGATCTATAGGACTGTTTCTCTCTCTCTCTCTCTCTCTCTCTCTTTTTTTTACTTTTCTCAATACTGTCTTTAGAAGGGTGAAATCTTGAGTTTGGAGATGAGGGAGAATTCCCTGTAGTCCTGTATAATGTTTCACTGGTAAATAAAAGCAGTACTGCCTGTGAGGGGCCACGCCCTCACTCTATTAAGGAGGAAGCTAAGGAGCCCTTCTGGGTTCAGCCAGCATTAAATAGACACGCCTGAAGGGCTTGCTCTGCCTGGTGGGAGGAAATTTAGAAAGAGAAAGTCCTTTGTAGCCCCCACAGGAAGGGGCTACAAGTAGGGGAAGACTGCTATGCCTCTGAGACAGCTGGTTACAAGCTTGGATCAGCGAAGAGGGAGACAGTTGCGGACCTGGCCACCCCAAGACTGCCTCGCTAGGTACAAAATAGGTGTTACAAAAAGTGGGGACAGGGTCTAAGGACAGATTCTAACCCTGACAATATAAAGCCTGCAGAAAGCTGGGACCCAAAAGAGTCACCAAGAGATGCCCAAGAGAGTGAGTATCTTTTTTCTGTTCTTTACTTCGATGCTCCCTGTCCTTAGTGAGGGGGGGAATGAATTTTGTTTGGAGTGACTCTGGGATACTCAGAGCAGGGGAAGGACTCTGAGTGCCAGAGAAGGGATGAAACCAAACCCATGGTCTGTCAGGGGCTCAAGGGGCCCCCACCCACAATACTGCCACAAACCCGCATTTCTTCTGGAAATGTATGTAACCGAGAACATGCCTCAAGTGGAAATAAGGACAAATATCCACGCTACTGTCCTTCCAGAAACCAAACCATTCCTGGTTAGGAAGAATGGAATCAAGAATAGCATCATTGTCACCATTACTTGGGCCATTCAAGTTAATAGCAATGGCATTATCATTTCTTTGGTTTGTTGTTCATGGAGCTATGTTGATTTACATCAGCTGAGGACCTCGTCCTGTAGATTTTGGTCTCCAACAGAATTTGGCAGGAAAAAATGCTAAAACTTTAACGTCTAACAAAAGACTTTCTGACTGATGATTCAAAAATAGTTCCTGGCTCGCCTGGGAAGCCTGGAGGGGGTGTGGAAAGATTTGGGGCCTGATTTCCCATTGTCTTGCCCCTTGTGGAGTCATTTCACTTAGGACGGAATAATCCAATGCACCGCTACAGACTAGGGACCGAATGGCTAGGCAACAGTTCTACAGAAAAGGACCTAGGGGTTACAGTGGACGAGAAGCTAGATATGAGTCAACAGTGTGCCCTTGTTGCCAAGAAGGCCAGTGGCATTTTGGGATGTATAAGTAGGGGCATTGCCAGCAGATCGAGGGACGTGATCGTTCCCCTCTATTCGACATTGGTGAGGCCTCATCTGGAGTACTGTGTCCAGTTTTGGGCCCCACACTATAAGAAGGATGTGGAAAAATTGGAGAGAGTCCAGCGGAGGGCAACAAAAATGATAAGGGGACTGGAACACATGACTTATGAGGAGAGGCTGAGGGAACTGGGATTGTTTAGTCTACAGAAGAGAAGAATGAGGGGGGATTTGATAGCTGCTTTCAACTACCTGAAAGGGGGTTCCAAAGAGGATGGATCTAGACTATTCTCAGAGGTATCGGATGACAGGACAAGGAGTAATGGTCTCAAGTTGCAGTGGGGGAGGTTTAGGTTGGATATTAGGAAAAACTTTTTCACTAGGAGGGTGGTGAAACACTGGAATGCGTTACCTAGGGAGGTGGTGGAATCTCCTTCCTTAGGTATTTTTAAGGTCAGGCTTGACAAAGCCCTGGCTGGGATGATTTAATTGGGGCTTGGTCCTGCTTTGAGCAGGGGGTTGGACTAGATGACCTCCTGAGGTCCCTTCCAACCCTGATCTTCTATGATTCTATGATTTCCACCTGTACAAAGCAGGTGTAAAGTGCTACCCAATCAGAATGGTAATATTTCCACACACACTTGCAATTGCTTTCAGCATCCTTAGTGTTTCCCACCTTGTGTTTTAGAAAGTCTGTGCACTCACTCCCACATTGCCTGCCTAACTTAGTTCTGTTGTCAGGCTTGCAGTCTGTCCCGAGTAAGAAGTGCATAGTTGTGAGGCCCTAGCAGGGGCACCAGAATGGTGTGGGAGGTCCAGGGGACAATGCCCCTCCCTTTAAAAGTAGGGGCCCCTCCCACTTTTTACCGGCCATAAGGTAGAGAGATGGTGGGAGGGGGCTATGTGGGGGCAGAGCCTCAGGGAAAGGAGCGGTGCGGGGTCAAGGCCTTGGGGGAAAGGGGCGATGTGGGGGTTGGGGCCACAGTTTGCACACTGGTGCCCCCCCGCCCACTGTTAGGAAACTTCTGCTGCCCCTGTGCCCTAGGAATACAGCAAAGATTGCATTGTGATGGTGAGAATTACAATTCAGCCCTTAGTTTCCACTTGTTGCAGAAGGGGTGTGCTTTGCAGCAGCCTTCAGAAGGCAAAGATTCCTTCCCTCTCCACGTCAGCTCAGCTGTACTGCTTGGCACAGTGCTGGGGACGGAATCATGACTCTGCCCATTTCCTACCCCTCCTCTAGGGTGACCAGACAGCAAGTGTGAAAAATTAGAATGGGGTGGGGGATAACAGGGGCCTATATAAGACAAAGCCCTGAAAATCAGGACTGTTCCTATACAACTGGGACATCTGGTCACCCTACCTTCCTCCCACACCCATGGGCTGAAGGAGGAGTATCCCCCAGGATTCTGTTCTATTTCTAAGATGTGGGTAGCCCACTCAAGGCAGTAAGGGTACTCCTGAAGCACCTTTCACAGTCTTACTCCCTGTTGCAGGCACACAGAGGGCAAGATTATCATTCATTCTAGCTCTATCAATAATAGATATAATAAATGATTAATTATGAATAAAATTGTAATGAAAGTTCTACTTAAAGCAGCAGAGTTAGGTATGGCAATAGGCACTGTCTTCTTCAAGGGGATTTAGGAGGTCTGGAGAGAGGGAATAAATTAATCATGTTTTCAGAAAAGCCTAATTACAAATCTTCCACAAGAAGGTTACAAGCCTCGGCATTGTTTTCTAATAGCTCAGCTTGGCTCTACAGAGAAGCATGCTAATGAGGCTAATCATTTGGCGTTTGAAGTTCTGCAGTGCGATGTTCTAGTTTTTGGGTATGTTCCCCCAACCGTTTATATTGGTTTTCTTTACAAAAATTGAGACTATTTAAATCCATGGAATCAGCCTTGGATTCCAGTGTGAGTGACGTTGCAAGACCCATGCAGAAGGGGAGTCAATCTCCAGTGTGACTTCAGAGGAGGTTTTTAAACAAACTTGATGTGAGGATGCTGACCAATCAGGAGCTGGTACTGTCCCTATGGCAATGGCTTCAAGAAGGGAATGAGAAAGTCCCTTGTTTTATTCTCTCTATCTTATTGTTGCCACCTTTCCCTGCAGTATTGACAGGGAGTGTGGATAGCAAGTACTTATTCATTTACCTTCCTTGCTGTCTAACCATCTCTTAAGAGACACTTCAAAGAAAGGAAGGAGAGGAGAAGAGTAAAGTCTCTGTAAAATTAAACAAAGCCAGCTCTTCTTGCCGCTATAGCTGGGGATTCTCCCTCTATACACCCCCTGCAGTTTGGACTACAGGGGTATGAATTGCAGGGCTCACTAGCATGCTGCAGCTGTAACTCCCCCACGTGGATGCTACTTGCGTGAACTAAAAGGTGCATAGTTTGCACTAGTACAATGCTGTTTAAAGAAGACATTCACACAAACTAGGTACCTTTTAGTTTGCAGCATCCAAACGGGGGGAGGTACAGTGCAGCACGCTTTTGCATGCTTGCAATTCACACCCCCATCGTGCCAACTGCGGGGCTGTGTAGACATAGCCATCGTTAAACCTGGAGCTGGTTCCACCCGAATTGGTCCAACACTTTACCCCTCCCCCCGATCTCATGTCCTGCAGTGAGCAAAGCTCACACTTATGAGATGGGACACAGTATTCTGGCACTCAGTGACCACTGAAAACGATTTAGGGGTAATGGTAGATAGCCAGCTGAATATAAGCTCCCAATGAGATGATGTAGCAACCATGATCCTTGGATGTATATGCAGGGGATATCAAGTAGGAGTAGGGAGGTGGTATATGGCATTAGTGAGATCATCCCTGGAATAGTGTGTCCAATTCTGGTGTCCATCCTGAGAAAAAGATGTTGCCAAATGAGAAAGCGTTCCGAAAAGAGCTACAAGGATGATCTGAAGTCTGGAAAACGTGATTTATGAGAGACTTAAGGAGCCCAATCTCTTTGGTTTATTCAAGAGAAGTGCCTTGTTCATGGTCTGTCAGTATATACATGCAGAAAAGAGAATAGTAGATGGCTCTAGCAGAAAAAGCCATCCTAAGCTCCAATGACTGGAAGCTGAAGTTAGACAAATTCAGACCAGAAGTAAGGTAATAGTGATGATAAATTAATCATTGGAACAACTTATTTAGGGGATGTGGTGGATTCTCCATCATTTGAAGTCTTTAAATCAAAACTGGGTGTCTTTCTAAAATATATGTGATAGCTCACAGAGAAGTTGATGTAGAAATTACTGGGTGAGGTCCTATGGCTTCTGTTATGCATGAGGTCAGAACAGATTGTCGTAATGATCCCTTCTGGGTTTAAAAGCTATGAATATAATTTACACTAGTGGGAGATCAGAATCAGGCCCTGTATACCTACCCCTCTTTTGACCTGTGTACTCAGACATACTAGTTCTGTTTCTGTATGTATCTATAGTGTCAATACTCCCATTACACAGGAGAGGCAAACAATGATTTTTTTCCACATAGTGTACAAAGTCACTTTACATTGGCTGTAAGTCATTCACCAACCTTGGAAATTAAGAGGTGGGCAAGACCATTTTAAGCCAAATTAAAAAGAAACAAACGAAAACACAACCAACCCAGATTTTGTTTTACATAGATATTGTAGTTATGCTGCCAAAATGGTTACACTGACTGGGTGTAGTTAACTTACCTACCAAAAAAAGATAAAAGAAAAACCATTACTGGGTTCAGCAGATTCAGTTGTAATGGGTTAATATTGCTAGAACCAGTAACATCTTATGAACTGGCAAAAAGGAACCTTTAAAATATACCATATATATTAAGTTGAGCCCAGAAAAGAACAACCGTGCTATGTGTATTTGAAAAGATTCCTTGGAATGAAGGTCTCTTGAGCCCAAAATCAAAACAAGAAAGAAAGACTTGCACTCCACTTCTGACTTCTTCAAATGGCTTCTCATCTCAAGAATAAAATCATATTCACTCACTAATTCTGCAGTGACCTCTGCTGGGTAAGGGCAGGAGGTGTATTATTTCTGAAGATACTGTTGCATAATGGATACTAGTAAGCGCTTTCTAATCAATAGTTTTATCTGAACCTATCACATTACAGTCACTTTCATTAGTGCAGTGCAACACAGTTTTACAATTGTAGAGCTGTCGTATAAGTGTACGAAATTGTATGGGGCATAAAATGACAGTTAAACAGAGACAGTGAATTCTGATTATTATAGACCAGTGGTTTTCAACATGTGATCTGTGGAACCCTCGGGGTCCGCAGACTCTGTCTAAGATTTCCAAAGAGGTCCACAGCTACATTTGAAATTTTTCAGGGGTCCGCATATGAAAAAAGGTTGAAAACCCTTATTATAGACCTTAAAGAGATGTCAGATTATCCAAATCTTTCTTAGCTATTCTGCCACCACAGGTACCTGGAAGTTAGCAATTATTATAGATAGTTTAAGGATATTATTAACCTTTTGAACCATTAAAGAGCAACATCTGAAAATGGAGATCACAAGTTTAGGAGGAATTATTATTACTCAAAAAAGGTGTGGCTTTTTCTTTTTATATAGTTCATTCTTTCAGAAGGCTAGATCTCCAGCTGATATAAATCCACATAGCTGATTTGACTTCAATGGGAGTTATGTTGATTTACACCAGCTAAGAATCTGGCCCCAAATATCTGAGCCCTGATTGTCCAACAGCACCAGGGTAGCTTTGGCCCTTATTCAAATTCCTAGCAGTAAACTCACTGTCACAACTTGCCTTTTTATATCTGGTTTGTGTGGGGTTTTTTTTTCAAAGCTCGTTTTTCTTTTTGTGACCACCATTAATCTTTTCCATTTCAGAAACCTGCTTTGTTTTGTGGACTGTCTAGTAATCAACAGAGCCTTGTTAACTCGAACAGTGCTGACAGCAGGATAATGTTCCTATGTACAGTATTTCACTTGAACTCAGATGAACAGTGCAAAAGAATTTAGTGACAGTGCCTAAACTTATCTGGCTTGTTATAACCATGACACTCATAGCTGAAGAAGGGGGTAAATAAAGTAGAATTAGGCTATAAGTTAACACAAAAGGTAATTTGAAATAAGATTCCAGCTAAGATTGAGGGTTTGTCCACACACAAGTTGCATCAGGGTAATTTAAATTAGTTTAAAATCTGATTTAATTAATCTGGTTTGAAGCCCTTTGTGGACAATCATATCAGTTTAAAACTGGTTGTATCAGTTAAGCTTGCATCTATAAATTTAAAGGCGGGCATATATCAATTTAAGAGTCCACACACAAAGTCACACCAGTTTAACTAAATTAGTTAAAAAGCATTAATTGAACGGGCACAATTGTGTATGTACACCAGGTCTTAAAATAATCCAAGTATCTACACTACCTCCATTTCTCAGCAAGATATTCTACAGGGAGACACATAGCACTTTGACCTTTTGGCAGAAGTTAGAAGCAAAACTGAATTCATGGAGTACTAAAACCAGCTATCCACCTCACTCAACACATGTTCCAGATCCAGTGACATGAGCATGTGAACCACCTCAGAGAACCAGCTTGAATGGACAATGTTTACTAATCAACTAATGTGGCCTAGAGATTATCATGGGTTACTGAGCGCTGCTAATCTCTGTGTATCCCTTGTCTGTCCGTGTTTGGCATATGCTAACCCCTCAGAGAAGTTCTGTCCTTATTCCAAAGCAGGTAGTTGGAAGAGATGCAGTCCATTCTGCAGAGGACGTGTCCTGTCTGGAAGAGATTTTGCCCAGTTCCTGCTTAGATTCCCTAACAGAAAGAGGGTACAAGGCATCTCTCTCATTCCACTGTATGCTCCACACTGTAGCCAAGCCATGACTGCATTCCTTGAGCATACTGTACAGGACTAAATGTGGGCAGCCAGCATAGAGGAGCAAGGAGGTCATGACTGTGTGGACCCCCCCTACCAGCTAGTACACTCTCCACCAGCTGTGCTCCATCTGCCTATGGGTGAGTTCCCAGAGACATTGTGGTTCAGGAAGACATGATGCCTCTTCCAGCTCCCGCTGAATGAGTTTAGCTCTTGCCTCCAAGCCACCTCCAGGATGACTCCAAGTCACAATGGACACTTTTGGGATTAAGCACAATCTTTGCCTCGCACGCTGCTCTTTGGAAGTTCACTGTACACTTATTGCCGACACCTAATTTCCAAGGCTCATGTACTGAAAAAAAAAAAGAGAAGAAGCCAACAGCTCAGCTTCTTTTCCATTTATCATCTCTCACTGTCTTTTACCTGCATCAGTGATAGTCTCATCTGGTTAATGCTCCTCCTCAGGGGACAGGAATGAACATTACAGCTCTTCAACTTTCTTCTTATGAACTCTTGGGACTGAATCAACTCACCGGGCTACAGCTGAGTATGCAGTAGAGTTCCATAAATCTTCTCCAGTCTTCCTGGATGTGATTCTGAACATAGTATCACCCTAGGCATCTCTTATCTCAGTAATCACTGCAAAATTAGCTCCTTTAGCCGCTAGGCCAATGATCAAATTTTGTGCTCCATTAGCCATAAAAATATCTTTGATTTCATGTAATTAGGAGTTCCACTTTATAAACTCCCATAGGTTAAGTTCCCCATGGCATTTAGGAGTTCTTGACATAATTTCCATCCGGTTCCCCTTACAGTGTTTCCTTAGTGTTCAGTAGCCACATCCGCCCTACAACGGCTGAGCTCTTCTAATCTCATTGATATTCTTGCTGAGGAAAGACTATGAAGTGACTTAGTATCCTCCTAGGAGCTTTCCATCAAGTGATGGGATCAGTTTTAAGTCCTCTGCCCAATGGTGCTGCTCTTAAGATCTATAGCTCCAGATGGATTCTGTAGCAAGTGTCAACTTGTGTCCACTTGTTAGATGGCAAGGGTGGGAGATCCCAACTGACAGTCACTGATTAGAATACAAGGAGTACACTCCAAGTAAGAACTGTGAATACTACAGTCTTTGACTAAAATTCTCTTCCCCATTAATGCCCTGATCCTGCACAATACAAGTCAAGGGGAGTTTTGCCATTGGCTTCAGTGTAAGCAGGATCAAGCCCTAGAGTCATGGCAGAGTCCCTTATGTGCTAAGAAAAAGGAGTATAATTTCACCTTTGAGCAGAAATAGCTTAAGATTCTGACAAAGACTTGGAAATAGTCCAAAACTAAAACTGAAGTTTAGTATTTCCTGGGTTCACTTGTACCTTTATTAATCAGACAGTCAATGATATGTCTGTGAATTATGTAATTAAGCTTTTATCCCATTAAGAACTGGTATGTTGGGGCTTTGTGTGTCATAATAATGTTTACTCATTCAACAACACTGAACTGGCGGGCTAAGCCTCGTTACTTGTATCTGTTACACTGTTACTTGTGCCATTCAAAGAGTAAACTTTATATTATGTTGTATAATATGGACTTGATTTTTCCCCCTGGGATAATTCTTTTCTTATTCTTTTTAAATCAAGCAAGCTAAGTTAATTCTGGAATATTTATGAAAGCAAAATAATTGTAAGAAGTCACCAGCAAACCACATCTGTCCTGACATGCAGGCAGAAAGCAAGTTCTTACAATTACGGTTAGCGCAAAATGAGGTCAGATTATATAGGCCTCAAGCATGATTTTCAGCAAGATAACTCATAGTGGAGATCAGGTTTATCACACTGAGGGCTAGTGATGGTATGATTTTAATGACTCTAACCCAACACTGCTACAATAAATTGAACTGCTTATCTACAGCAGGGCGCAGAAACTAGCTTTTAAGGGCAAAGGAAGGAAGGACTTTCTGTTCAGTAAGCCTTGATCCAACAATGTACTTAAGTGCCTACACAACTAAGCATGCAGAGTTGTCCCACTGACTTTGATGGGGTTACTCATGGGTCTAATATTCCACAGGTCTTAGTGCTTTGCTGAAGCAAGGTCTTAATCCAAACTTTTTGCAGTTCTGCACCGGTACATTGGGAAGAAGGACAAGGATTCAAGGATCCTCCTCCCCTACTTTACACCTCCTACAGAACCCAGGCATATACTGACTCAAGACTTGATCCTGCAAACTGTACTGCCTGAAGCACGAAGCTGTTGCACCCTGGTGTAAGCATAAGCAGGGTGGTTTGGTACAAGGCAGTTTGGCAGTAAGCATAGTCCATCACATGGAGCCAGAGTCACTCTCAAAGCCTTTATGCACCTGCTGCCTTACTCTACACATATGCATCCGATGAAGTGAGTGGTAGCTCACGAAAGCTTATGCTCTAATAAATTTGTTAGTTTCTAAGGTGCCACAAGTACTCCTTTTCTTTTTGCGGATACAGACTAACAGGGCTGCTACTCTGAAATCTACACCATGTGGGGTTTTAAAAAAAGAGCTAGAATGTGGGTGCAGTTTGAGCATGTTTGAGGAACAATGGATCAAAGCATAATTCTGTGCAGGCAAATGAAATGCTAAAGAGCATATTCCTCTTTTTGCCCTTGCTCCTGTTACCAAACAGAGGTGACTTGACTGCCATACAGCAGAGATCTCATTAATGCAGGAGCAGGTTCCATTGCACTTCCTGTCCTGCTTTGCACCTGTTTGTACTTTGTGCTTATGTCTAGTACTCACCTGCATGCCACAGTACTAAACTCTACTGCTCCCTGGAGCAATAGGCTATGGGGTAATGTGCTTGAGTTGTGATGTGCCTTGGTTATGTGATGCCAATGGGTTGTGGCCAACAAGCCCCTCCCTGGAAGCCTGAGAACACCCGGCAGCAGCCCATTGCTGAATGCACACTGAAGTACGCACAGTTTAGTTACTCAAATTGGACTTTAAGCCAGATATGATGCCTAATATCTCTGCTTCCCTTTCCAAGACTGCGATGGGACACAAATCGTCAGGACTTTGGTTTAGTGCCGCATCTGAAAAGTTTGCACGTCAAGTGGTACAATCATCCAGCTTGTGTATTGGTTCAGTTCTGACTGAAAGGGAAGTGTGTCACCCACTGAACTACCCACCTACTAAATCACCAACACCACTTCTTACAGCATCATGCCATTGTAAGTGCCAAATTAGAACTACTGCCGAGAGATTACTGTACTGCCCACTCTTGCGGCTGTACTTCAGCCAGAAACTGGAGCTGGTAAAAATGCATGGCATGCTTACTAAGAAACATATCTTGGCAGGAGCACCTGGCATTAATGCTCCTGGATCCACACTGGTTGCGTATTGGTTTCCAGGTGGAATTTAAGATATTAATTTAGTCCTGTAAAGCCCTAAGTAGCTTGGACCAGACATGTACTTGAGGAAGCGCCTCTCGTCATGCTGTTCTGCCATAGTTGCAATCAATTGAGGTGCCCAACTTAGAGCCCTCTGGAAATCAAAGAGAAGGAGCTTCTGGAGCTGTTCTCTCATAGATTGAAACCTCCTTGCCACCATGGTTTGAAATAGCTGGGATTTGAAGACCTTTATGGCATGGCAAGGGCCATCATTTACTCCAATTTAGGGGAGGAAGGGCCATGATAGAGGCTGATGTTTGCATTCAAGCGGGGAGAATTATTGAACTTGGATTTGGCTGAGTTTAGCTATTTGTGTTTTGGAGGTGGGGAGCAACTGCTGGTTTTACTTTGATAGATACTACGGGGAAGGGGGCTATAACCTCCCCCCAAAAGACACCAACCCTAGACTATAATTTGAAATAAAGGAAAAGCAAAGAGTAAAATGGAGATGTATAACATATCAAGCTAGCTAAATGTCAACAAACATGATCATTGGATGTAATAGTGAATATTGCTGTTATTCCTACTTAGCAAATAGTATCTGACCCACTCAAGAGTTACTGTTACTGATGCTTTGGGATCTGTGGATGAAAATGGTTATATAAGTGCTCAGCAACATGATATAACGAAGTATGCCTTTCAGAGATGTCTATGTGCCCAGTCTTATTCCCACTGATGCTAACAGGAGATTCCATTTGACTTCAATGGGAACAGAATTGGAGCCTCTGCTAGGACCTCCGTCTGGAGGAGTATTAGTGTATTGATGGCGGACAGCTACCAGTGATGTAGTGACTAGTGTAAAGCTGGAGGTTGTCAAATGATGATCAATTCTGTGTAACTGATAAAGCTCCTTATCTGCTTCTCTAGCTGAGTCAGGAGTATCATTCAGAGATAGCCCATCCCCCAAGAAAATGATCAGTCTGCATGGACCTTTGGTTGAATGACCAATGGCATAGTATGGTGCCCAGCAAATGTATATTGTACTACACTAACAATTCACTGAGATCTAATATTTGGTCCCTCTGAAAAGCTGAATTCAATTTGTTGTATTAATATATTACTTTTGTGCCTCAACTTCTATGGCTTTATTTTCAAAATCTAAAATAGCAACACTCTTTTCACTTGTAGGTAGGTGACTCGGAATAATATTTTCAAAGCTAGGCGTAGGATGGGGCTCAAGTCCTAAGTCACTTAAGTGCTTTTGAAAATGTTATGCCTAGATATAAACTGGGTGATTTTGATGTCAGTGGCTGCTGGATCGGGCCATTAGGGACCTTTGAAAAATCAGGTCTTTTTTTTTTTAGGTGGAATCTAGAATCTCACTCTGGGAACCCAGGTTTGAACATTTTGGCTTAGGTGTTATATTTTCATAGATGAGTTTATAGCAGCCATGCAAACTTGCCATGAATCTATACCAGTCCGGGCACAAAACCCTCCTTTAAAATGAGATGGATTAGAATTTATTCACCAGTTGAAAGAAAACACTGGGTGCACACAATTTTGCAAGGCTGGGATATAGTTTAGTAATGCTAACTTTTAATATTAGTTCCAGTTAATTTGTTACAAGAAAGATTGATTTGTATAACTGGAATCAAAAATTCTGGGAAAGAAAAATCACATCAGAAGACCATAGAAATGGACTCTTGTAATAATACAGTGCAAGTGCAATTGCTGTTTTCCTTTTATTAGCTGCTTTCTTCATTATTTATTTCTCTTGTGATTGGGGCCAAATTCTGTGCTGGTATAAAGTTAATGCAGCTACATTGTAGAGAATTCAATTCTAGTTTTAAGCATTGCCTGCCTGTGTATGCTTTTTAAATCAATAAAATGTCTGAATTTAAAAAACCCAGAAAGGATTCACCAAACAGAGGCCCTGATCCTATAATTGGATCCCTGCAGCTAGCTACTTATGATGTTCTGCATCTGGATCCAATTGCAGATTAGGGCCACGCAGGATAAATTCTTAGAGACAGGGCAGAAGGGGTACGTGGGATTTATGAACAGAAATAGTTCAGTTTTTGCTTCCTGCTAAAAGCCATATTCAGCCACATCATAATTTTTAGGTAGGGCCACAAGAGAAGAGAGTATTTATTCATGGAAAAATAAAAGCTTCCAGTTTGTGTCGTAAAAAATGTTTTGTATATGGGCGTTTGAGTGACCACAGTTACTGGGATACAGAACTGGTCTGAAAACTGATGTGATGTTGGAAGGCAGGATTAAATATCTCTGAACTTGAAGAGGGAATGGCCTGCAGGAATGCTTTAATAAAAATAAATACAAAAAGAAATGGGTGAGAATGCAAGTTGAAACGGACAACCATCTCCTAGTAGAACCTACACGACCTTAACTGAAATATAAAACTAACTGGCAACTACAGGTGAGCTCACTGCTATGCAAATCCAGGCCCTAGATTGTGTTTTGTCTTGGAAGAATTTATTTTGTATAATTTTGATGGATAATGTCAATGTTTATTTTTAAACATGTAAGTTTTCACAGTTGTGGGAAATTATGGTGTGTGTGTGTGTGTGTGACAAACAATAATTTAATGACAGATGTTGAGATTAAAAAATGAAAGCCTTCTAAGCGTTAAACAAATTGTTATCACATATCAGCATACCAGGTAAATATCCTTAAATCAAACTTCAATAAGTTCTCAAGTAGCATTTTTTTCATTTTGCCTAGCTGTAAATTTAAATCATTATTGATTTAAAAGATTTGTTCATTTGTTTGCAGGGGTGTGGTGAAAACATTTACAATAAAAATCTAATCCTTCCAAGCCTAAATATGTTACACCTGTGTAGAGAAATGTGTGAAGCTACTTGGCAGCAGCTTGAAAGGTAGGGATTGATCTAGATGTTGGAAAACAATATTCTCTTGTTTGGTATGTAATTCGTCATCACCTGCTCTTATAACTAAATTACTGTACCACTGAAACAATTTACTCAGGGTCATGGTAGATTTCCCATCACTGGAAATTTATAAATCAAGATTAAATGTCCTTCTAAAAGATATGCTCTTGTTCAGACAGGAATTAATTCAAGTAAGTCCTATGGCCTGTGTCATACAGGGGTCAGACTAGATCACCACACTGCTCCTTTCTGGTTTTATAATCTATGAATCTTCCTAATTTGCACATGCAGCTACTTGGAAACAGAGCAAATATGGAGTCCAGTCGTGCAGTGAGTGCCGTCCAGGTGTAGGAGTCTGACCAGATGTCCTGATTTTATAGGGACAGTCTGGATTTTTGGGTCTTTTTCTTATATAGGCTCCTATTACCCCAACCCCCGTCCCCATGTTTCACATTTGCTGTCTGGTCACCCTAACCCGCTCATGATTGGAGAATTGCTAACATAGTTCCTATTTTTAAGAAAGGGAAAAAAAGTTGATCCGGGTTACTACAGGCCTGTTAGTTTGACATCTGTAGTATGCAAGGTCTTGGAAAAAATTTTGAAGGAGAAAGTAGTTAAGGACGTTGAGGTCAATGGTAAATGGGACAAAATACAACATGGTTTTACAAAAGGTAGATCGTGCCAAACCAACCTGATCTCCTTCTTTGATAAAGTAACAGATTTATTAGGCAAAGGAAACGCAGTGGATCTAATTTACCTAGATTTCAGTAAGGCATTTGATACCGTGCCACATGGGGAATTATTAGTTAAATTGAAAAAGATGGGGATCATTATGAAAATTGAAAGGTGGATAAGGAATCGGTTAACAGGGAGACTACAGTGGGTCATACTGAAAGGTGAACTGTCAGGCTGGTGGGAGGTTACTAGTGGAGTTCCTCAGGGATCAGTTTGGGGACCAATCTTATTTAATCTTTTTATTACTGACCTTGGCACAAAAAGTGGGAGTGTGCTAATAAAGTTTGCAGATGATACAAAGCTGGGAGATATTGCCAATTTAGAGAGAGACCGGGATATCATACAGGAAGATCTGGATGACCTTGTAAACTGGAGTAATAGTAATAGGATGAAATTTAATAGTGAGAAGTGTAAGGTCATGCATTTAGGGATTAATAACAAGAATTTTAGTTATATGCTGGGGACGCATCAATTAGAAGTAACGGAGGAGGAGAAGGACCTTGGAGTATTGGTTGGTCATAGGATGACTATGAGCCGCAAATGTGATATGGCCGTGAAAAAAGCTAAAGCGGTCTTGGGATGCATCAGGCGAGGAATTCCAGTAGAGATAAGGAGGTTTTAGTACCGTTATACAAGGCCCTGGTGAGACTTCACCTGGAATACTGTGTACAGTTCTGGTCTCCCATGTTTAAGAAGGATGAATTCAAACTGGAACAGGTACAGAGAAGGGCTACTAGGATGAGCCGAGGAATGGAAAACCTGTCTTATGAAAGGAGATTCAAGGAACTTGGCTTGTTTAGCCTAACTAAAAGAAGGTTGAGGGGAGATCTGATTGCTCTCTATAAATATATCAGAGGGATAAATACCGGAGAGGGAGAGGAATTATTTAAGCTCAGTACCAATGTGGACACAAGAACAAATGGATATAAACTGGTCATCGGGAAGTTTAGACTTGAAATTAGACGAAGGTTTCTAACCATTAGAGGAGTGAAGTTTTGGAATAGCCTTCGAAGGGAAGCAATGGGGGCAAATGACCTATCTGGCTTTAAGATTAAACTCGATAAGTTTATGGAGGAGATGGTATGATGGGATAACATGATTTTGGCAATTAATTGATCTTTAAATATTTATGATAAATAGGCCCAATGGCCTGTGATGGGATGTTAGATGGAGTGGGGTCTGAATTACTACAGAGAATTCTTTCCTGAGTATCTGGCTGGTGAATCTTGCCCATATGCTCAGGGTTCAGCTGATCGCCATATTTGGGGTCGGGAAGGAATTTTCCTCCAGGGCAGATTGGAAGAGGCCCTGGAGGTTTTTCGCCTTCCTCTGTAGCATGGGGCACGGGTCACTTGCTGGAGGATTCTCTGCTCCTTGAAGTCTTTAAACCATGATTTGAAGACTTCAGTAAGCTCAGACATAGGTGAGAGGTTTATTGCAGGAGTGGGTGGGTGAGATTCTGTGGCCTGCGTTGTGCAGGAGGTCAGACTAGATGATCATAATGGTCCCTTCTGACCCTAATATCTATGTATCTAGGTATCTATGAATCTGATGCGGTGTCTCGTAACGTATTCTGTGTTTAGCAGATTGAAAAGATTCTCCTCTTTTAAGAATCATCATGGGCAAAGATGGTTTTAAAGCGACTTGGGTAGCATTAAGGGGAATAAGGGATTTCTCTAGTTTGTGTGCTGTATGTATTTCCAAATAAGTTTTCTGCATGCTACACTCACAAATGCCCACATAGTCCCTCATGGCGAGCACATTTCTGCAAGAATCCCCTCAGGGAGATGTCTACACATACACATCATCCCATCATGGAGCTGACATTTGCCTCTTCACTGAAATGGCCCAAGGCCAGGCTCAAACCCAACAGCTTTCCAAGGATCCTCACAAATGCTAGAGGAGCCATGGGAGGTCAGTGCTTTCCACACAGAAGCCCTGGGCCTCCACACTGGCTCTGGACTCCTCCCTGGCAGTGTAGCTTTATTGGACCTTTTGCTGCCCATGCAGAAGTGATAGTACACCCCCTAGTTGGCTTTTCCAGGTACGCTTTGTGCGGCTGGAGTGGGAACAATATACATATCCCATAATGGCCTGGCCCTTGGCCCACCTCATCCTAGTCTCTGGACTCTCATCCCAAATGGGCCCCAGGCCCAGGGAACAGCTTTTTCTGGGTCCAGAAGAGGATGGGGTGATAGTAGGGCTGCAGCTTCACCTCTTGCCACTGGGGAGGGGGCACCAGGTGTATCAGTCTCAAGGGGAGGAATTCTCTATCTGTGTCAGGAATACAGCTGGAGAAGGAGACATTTCCATTCTCCCCCTCTCCCTCCCAGCACCACCACCACCATCCCCAATTGTTCCTTGGACACATTTCAACTAATGAGCAAAATTCTACTTTTAGACGCCAGGCGGTGTCTGTCTCTGCTGCATTTTCCTCCCATGCCCAGGTTCTAGAACAGGGAGCTGCCTCTAATACAGAAAGCAAGGGGTAGCCGTGCTCACGGGAGTGATACACTGTCACTGAGAACAAGGAAACCGAAAGTGTTACAGACTGTGGTTCAGTTTGTCTCATGGAAAGCGTGAAAACCTTTGAAGATCCTGCAATGAGCATCTTTGTAGAGCAACCCTTCGGCTTTAACATTTAATCAGGTAGGTTACAAGCTGCAAGCAGGCAAAACAGAAGGATATTTCTTTCTTACATACAGTTGCTTAACCCATTTTACTAATTACGTAGTTAATGGATGGCAAATAATGAGGCTGCTCTGTAGAGAGTCGTTTTTGTGCCACTTTTACTTGCCTGACGGTCTTGCAGGTACTGACTGCATATCAATAATGCACTGGAGGAGACGTGTCATTTCACATGAATTAGTTAAAAGGTACTTCTTGGGTTTCTAAGTTGCTGTCTGCTACAGTTCCATTTACAGTGTGTGGTGTTCCACTCTATCTGAGTAAAGACAAATATTTTTACATGTGCAGGACACTGGATAGCTCAAGCTAGTTCTATTTAACTTAGCTAGCAAAAGACCACATTAAGAGGACATATTGAAGTATATTAGCCCATTTGGGTATGTCTACACAGCATTTTGTAGAAGAGAAGACTGAGAGGGGACATGATAACAGTTTTCAAGTACATAAAAGGTTGTTACAAGGAGGAGGGAGAAAAGTTGTTCTTCTTAACCTCTGAGAATAGGACAAGAAGCAATGAGCTTAAATTGCAACAAGGGAGGTTTAGGTTGGACATTAGGAAAAACTTCCTGACTGTCAGAGTGGTTAAGCACCGGAATACATTGCCTAGGGAGGTTGTGGAATCTCCATCACTGGGGATTTTTAAGAGCAGGTTGGACAAATACTTGTCAGGGATGGTCTAGATAATTCTTAGTCCTGCTTTGAGTGCAGAGGACTGGACTAGATGACCTCTTGAGGTCCCTTCCAGTCCTATGAGTGTATGATTTTGAAGCCAGCCTCCCAGCCTGGGTCAGACTTGGGCTAGCAGGGCTCATGCTAGCACTCTAAAAATGGCTGTGTCAACAGTGATGTAAAGCTGCGGCTTGGGCTTTGAAGCCCACACCCTTCGTGATTTTTCAAAGCCCGAGCTCCAGCCTGAGCCGCGATTTCAAAGCGCTGTCCACACAGCTATTCCGAGAGCACTAGCACAAGCCCCGCTAGCTGAAGTCATCAACACAGGCAGGAAGGCTTGCTCCAAATGGCCATGTACACAGACCCTTTATTTCCCATTTTGTAGAGTGCTTGGCAACAAACTGTTACCCTGGAGGAATTTCTGCATCAGACTTTGCTCAGAACAGGTGGATGAAGGCAGTTGATGCCAGCACAGATTGATACATTTACACATCCGTGAAGCAGATGCTGTCAGTCATGACTCACCAGACACAGAGAAGCTGTAACTGGCCACATTTGTTATACGCTTCTCCCAGCAGGTTTGTAGACGATAGCACAAAAGGCCAAGGAAGGAAATTCACTACATGCACACAAGCCGAGGAAAAGCTGTGTGGAAGCGCTACGTCATGTCTGCACTGCAGTACAGTCTGTGGGCCACATCCTCCACTGCTGTGAATGGGGACAACGGCTTCAACGGAGCTGGACCCATTTACACCCTCTGAGGACTCAGCGATGTAACTTCACCTGTTTCCAATGCATCCCACCTCCACAGCAAACCTGCTGGAGACACTCTGGTACGGGGGTGGCTTCCCAAGCTAAGACCATGAAACGGGGTCCCATTCTTCTGGCTGAGAAACTACTATAGCTATTGGTAGAATTTAGATTCATTGCAGATCTCACACTCCATTTACATCCATCAGCAGCTTGTTCTTTTTGCAAGGGACACCCAATTCAGCAGCAGTTGTACAAAACGGTTGTGTTCTCTAGAAGCAGCAGGAGTTGCATAAAATAAGGGGTGACATGTCCAAGTCAGCAACTTACACATAGCAAGCCAGCCCCTTAGTCCTGCTCTGGCTGCTTTGCATGGTTCCTGCAGCACAAAGCAGTCACAGAGCCTGCCTACCTGCCATTTGAGGATTCTCTTGGCACAAAAGAATCCCTGAATAGCCTAGAGCCATTACAGCGGCTCGTACACCATCCCACTGTCTGGCCCATGGAGATTCCTGACAGCTGTAACAGCACCTGAGGGCTGTCAGCAGCCGGCACAAGGTAGAGTAGCCCAAAGGCAGCTCTGCATTATGCGCAGGGACTGACTCAGCAGCCCCAGGATCAAGGAGAGCACTACCTTTGCACAGACCCACCATGTGATGCCTGAGCTGCGCTGGAGACACAAAGCCAGGCTTGAGGGTATGATCAAGTCTCATTTTCCAAAGAAATGAAGATGGAATCCACGACATTGGACTGTGTTATGTCCTCCATGTTTAAATAAGAGTAGAGAGAGCACAAATCAAAACCTCTGAGAAGGAAGTTTGGATTCAGAACCCGATCCAATGGCACCAGTGGCATTCGGTGTCAAATCAAAACATCATGTCTGGTCTCCCTCCCTGAATTTTGGAGCTGTCCAGACTGGACCCAAATTTTGCAGCTCCAGCGCCAGCCAGTACTGGGTCTGGAGCTTCAGATAAAATGAAGATACTTCTCTGAACTTGCTCCTGTACCCAACCCAAACAGATCCTTTATCTGAACCACAGCTTGCGTTCTGTTACTGCAAACAGGCCCTGGCAGATTCCCCAATTCTCAGTGGCCCGCAACAGACTGCCTGACTCTCCAGCAATGCTTTCAAACCACTCATTTGATGGCAATCTGCCATGGGATTTCATTGCTGACATACTTTCTTCTGGGCTCTGGTTCGATTCAAATCTAATGTGGTTTCTGGGTCAGACAGAGCCTGGAACTCAGACTGTGCACCTAGGGAAAAAGCACTCAAGACTAGGAGACAGTAGGTGACTCAACAGAGGTAGCCAAACCTACGGATTCCTTGAGATGGGTGTTAGGGTGATTGTAAGGGTATATTGGAAACAGGGGCTCTGATTGCAGCTGGAGTAGACAAGGCTGTACAAGTCTGCCTAGAACCCTGGGTAATTACTCACCAGGCTAGCCTGTGGTGAAGTGTGGCATGCTGCAGCTTCATTGGGCTGGGGCCTGAACTAGGTAGACCTAGGCTAGCTTGGGTACGTCTCCATGAGCCGCCATCACACCTGGTGATTGCAATGTAGACATATGTTATGGGGCCTTGAGATTGGAAAAAGGTTAAAAAAAGCTTCTGGTCAAGAACTGGGCTGATATTCAAGCTGGCTTATATGGTTTCCTGAAAACAGTTCACTCCCCAATTTGTATAAAATACTTATAAATACATATAAAGTGTTGGGAGAAAAAAGGGAAACATTAGGATCTTTTTCCACATTCTCCCTGTCCTCTTTCTCCACCCCCCAAAATAAAAAATGTCAAGCAGCTCTACTTATAAACATCCCAAAGCGATCTCCAGTGGGATTTAGCAACAACAGTGCCCCACTTTGAACGAATGATGGTATGAACCTCAAGATTTTGTACAGCATCTGAGCAGAGCACTCTCTCCATGTTGTGCGCTTAACACACTCTTGTGCTGAGTGCTTAACAGCTCATGAAGAATCCAACTTTTGGATGTTGACTAGGGAAGAGGGAGAAACGCTGCAGATGTTTAATAAATAATAATCTTTGGTGCCTACACAGCACTTTTCATCAGTAGATCAGTAAAGCGGATGCTTTACAAAGGAGAATCAGTATCATTTTTCCCAGTTTACAGATGGAGAAACTGAGGCACAGAGCGTTAAAGTGGTTTGCCTAAGGTTACCCAGCTGACTAGTGGTGGAGCCAGAAATAGAACCCAGGAATAGCACAGAGAACACAGTCCCTGGCCCAGAGAGCCCACAATGCAGGATTTAGACAATACTGAACAGGGGGAAAAGAGTGGGAGACATGTGTAAGCATGATCCAAAGCACTTTAAACGTTAATGGAAAGACTTCCATTAATCAGGTCCTACAAGATGAAACAGCTACCTCTAAGTTTTAATCACTAGCTATTCATTAACCATCCAAAAAAAAAGAAAGAAAGAAAGAAAGAAAGTCTCAGAGACACTTTTCTGGTGAGGATATTCCCAATATAAATGAATCCTGATACTCTGATTCATTTCAGCCCAGAGTAAATCAGGAAAAAGAAAAGGAGTACTTGTGGCACCTTAGAGACTAACAAATTTATTTGAGCATAAGCTTTCGTGAGCTACAGCTCACTTCATTGGATGCATTCAGTAACTCCACTGAAATCAAACGGTGTGAGATCAGAATCAGGTCCAGTATTTGTTTTTTTAAGCAAAACCTTATTTCATGTTGCTAATGGAAACCATTGTGGCAAGAAAAAATGTCATATGAAGGCAATTAAAAAAAATTAGGACCCCCAACCTGCAAACTTGTGAATAAGGCTTGTAAAGCTCTCGGCCCTTAGATTTGTACATGATCCATATTATCCCAGGACATGTCAGAGGAGTTTTGTTGCAGTGGAAACTAAACTTAGAATGAAGAAACTCGCTAATATGTATATTTAATTTAAGCACAAAGAGTTAGGTTTAGAAAATCTAAAACCGTCTGTCGACTCTTATACCAGGTCTATACCACTGAGTTTTGCCAGCCTAGCTGTATTGCTCAGGGGTGTAAAGAGGGGTGATCCCTGACTGACATGGCTGGGGCAGCAGGAGCCACTCATATAGAGGCAGTTATACAAGCATCATGGTGCATTTACTGGGATAGCTTATTTCTCTCAGGGTGTGCGGTAGGTGGGGGTATGCGGGCATAAGCTATACTGTCCACAGCACAGGTTTGCTGGTCTACGCTGTGCTCACACTAGGAGAGCTTTGCCGGTGTAGAATGCTAGTACTGCTGTACCAGCAAAGCACTCCTAGTCTAGCCTTGACCTTAGAGAAGCTGGAAAGTTTGCATCTTGTGTATTACCCCTTTCTTACCCTCGCTCCTGAATAAAAAAATGGTGTAGAATCTAATTTCTGCTCTGAATAAAACATGAATAAAGATAAGACAAGCGAGGATCCAAAGACTACAGCAACTTATTTCCTTGTGCTTCTTATTATTCAGCATCATGGAAGCTCAGAGATAGAGCAGCCTAGAAACCATCTGTCATGGAGCAGCTCTTTATTCAAATGAAATCAACTGTGAAGTAATCATGGTTCTCATTTTTATTATCCCTCCTTCCAGAGTGGACTTGATTAAAATCCGGCACATGGTGTGCAAACAGGCTGTTGTAAATTTGTACTCTGACAAAGGTGAAAAGAAAGTGATCTGCCCACATGCCCCAAACTTTTTCATTATGTATGCAGACAAAAAGGAGGGGGCATGCCATGCTGCCTAAACAAGTTTGCCTTGGCACAGACTGTCCCTATCTCACACAAAGGCCAAATCTACTGCATGATGCTGTGAAAGGGGCTGAGGGGAAGCTATCAGTATATTAGCTACTATACTAGGGTCGGTTGTGAATAAATTAGAGATCACCTCTGTAGAAATATTTATCGACATATACTTTAAACAGCTACAGCCTGCAGCAACGATCTGGGTTTTTGTAGAATTTACTGACAACAGATGGGATTCTCCTTTCACTTATACGGGTGTGACTTAGCAGTGACTCCATTGTCAGACTAGTGTGAGAGAGACTGGTAATCAGGCCCAGTCAGTCATTTGCTGCTTTGTCTGTTCTTTAAAGCTTTCTTACTCTCTGCACAGATGGCCACTGTGTTATTGCTCTGTAAGAGGGGGACCAAGTTTAAAAAAACTCCTGGTAACTCAGACAAAAGGGTTATTAAAAGTAATAAATCTTAATCAGCACGCTCTCGGTGATACAGAAAATACTTAAAATAGACATTGGGTTTGCCGCCAGAGACTCTACTTTATGCTCTTGCTGTTTCACATGTGCAAGTCTAGTGACTAGATCATCAGGAGACATGGATTGTAATCTCAACTCTGCCACTAGTTTGTAATATGATCGTGGGAAACCTCTCTGTGCTGAATGCAACTGGTCCGCGTTTCCTTCCTACCTCCACCCCCCATCAGGAGAGCTGGACGACCAGCTTGAGCAGAAGCAGGCGATAGGCCAGAGCAGAAGCCAACAAGGTAGCAATGTTGAGCAAATTGGCATGGCTGCTTTCATTATGAACCTGTATACCTGCCTTAGGGTCACCTGGTAAGACCCTTGCTTATGGGCCCTTAGGACTCACAGGTAATTATCTCAAATGACTCAGAGCACTTATCACATTCCCCCCCACACACATACACACACATATACACACACACACACACATCAGGGGTACTGCGAAGCTTAAATTAGTTAATCTTTGTAAAGCAGTGTTCAGATCCTGGGATTTCAAATCAAGTTCAAGTTCTCAGTCCTTATCTTCAAAATGCTCCGTGGCTGGGGGCCTGGATAGCTAAAAGACCATCTAATGCTCTGAGATGAAGACTGTGGTTGACAACTTCACTCCTCAGGCACAACGGAGCTCTCAACAAGAAGAATAAAGCTTGTCTGTGTGGGAGACAGAACTTTCTCCGGGGGTGGTCTGCGATGGTGGCATGAACTCTCCCAGGAACTAAGGACCATCCCAAACCTCACCACCATCTTCTCCAAGTGAAAGGGGCATTTCTTTGCCTTCTCTAACATGAACACATATAAAAAAAATCAAACAAAATGCCCTATCAAAACAAGACCCTACACTGCACACTCTTCTCCCTCGTGTCTGGGCAGACACGATACATGTGCAGTCACATTGCTTAATGTACTACCGGAAGGAGCTCAGCTACTATGGTGATGAGTGTGGTATAAACCTATATAGAACAGAATAGAAGGTTGCTATGGAAGTGTAAAGTATTTGTTTGTTGTTCAGTAAACAGATTAGAAGATGCGCTAGCAACCCCAATTTCACATGCTGGGCAAGATCCTCAGTTTTACTGAAGCCACTGTTTACCACAGATGGCACAAAGGAGCCACAAAGCCAGTTTAGCGATGCTCCTTACGATTCCCCCAGCACAGTGCAAAAGGTGTGGTTTTTCTAGTCACATAATCTAACATTAGGGTGACCAGATAGCAAGTGTGAAAAATCGGGATAGGGGTTGGAGGTAATAGACGCCTATGTAAGAAACATAAGAACATAAGAATGGCCATACTGGGTCAGACCAAAGGTGTATCCAGCCCAGTATCCTGTCTGCCGACAGTCGCCAAGGCCAGGTGCCCCAGAGGGAGTGAACCTAACAGGTAATGATCAAGTGCTCTTTCGACTGCCATCCATCTCCAGGCTCTGACAAACAGAGGCTAGGGACACCATTCCTTACCTATCCTGGCTAATAGCCATTTATGGACTTAACCTTCATGAATTTATCCAGTTCTCTTTTAAACCCTATTAAAGTCCTAGCCTTCACAAGCTCCTCAGGCAAGGAGTTCCACGGGTTGACTGTGTGCTGTGTGAAGAAGAACGTTCTTTTATTTGTTTTAAATCTGCTGCCCATTAATTTCATTTGGTGGCCCCTAGTTCTTATATTATGGGAACAAGTAAATAACTTTTCCTTATTCACTTTCTCCACACCACTCATGATTTTATAGACCTCTATTATATCCTCCCTTAGTCTCCTCTTTTCCAAGCTGAAAAATCCTAGCCCCTTTAATCTCTCCTCATATCGGACCCATTCCAAACCCCTAATCATTTTAGTTGACCTTTTCTGAAACTTTTCTAATGCCCGTATATCTTTTTTGAGATGAGGAGACCACATCTGCACACAGTATTCAAGATGTGGGCATATCATGGATTTATATAAGGACAATAAGATATTCTCCGTCTTATTCTCTATCCCTTTTTAAATGATTCCTAACATCCTGTTCGCTTTTTTGACTACCGCTGCACACTGCGTGGACGTCGTCAGAGAACTATCCACGATGACTCCAAGATCTCTTTCCTGATTAGTTATAGCTAAATTAGCCCCCATCATATTGTATGTATGGTTGGGGTTATTTTTTCCAATGTGCATTACTTTACATTTATCCACATTAAATTTCATTTGCCATTTTGTTGCCCAATCATTTAGTGATTGTGAGATCTTTTTGAAGTTCTTCACAGCCTGCTTTGGTCTTAACTATCTTTTATTCCTACCCTTTGTTCCCTGTCTTTTAACCAGTTCTCAGTCCATGAAAGGATCTTCCCTCTTATCCCATGACAACTTAATTTCTGTAAGAGCCTTTGGAGAGGGACCTTGTCAAAGGCTTTCTGGAAATCTAAGTACACTATGTCCACTGGATCCTCCTTGTCCACATGTTTGTTGACCCACTCAAAGAACTCTAATAGATTAGTAAGACATGATTTTCCTTTACAGAAACCATGTCGACTTTTGCACAACAATTTATGTTCTTCTATGTGTCTGACAATTTTATTCTTTACTATTGTTTCAACTAATTTGCCCGGTACTGACCCACCGGCCTGTAATGGCTGGGATCACCTCTAGAGCCCATTTTAAACATTGGTGTTACATTAGCTATCTTCCAGTCGTTGGGTACAGAAGCTGATTTAAAGGACAGGTTACAAACCACACTTAATAGTTCTGCAATTTCACCTTTGAGTTCTTTCAGAACTCTTGGGTGAATGCCATCTGGTCTGGGGACTTGTTATTGTTAAATGTATCAGATAATTCCAAAACCTCCTTCAATGACACTTCAATCTGTGACAATTCCTCAGATTTGTCACCTACAAAGGACGGCTCAGGTTTGGGAATCTCCGTAACATCCTCAGCCGTGAATGCTGAAGCAAAGAATTCATTTAGTTTCTCCGCAATGACTTTATCGTCTTTAAGCACTCGTTTTGTATCTCGATCGTCTAGGGGTGACGAAAAAGCCTCAAATTTCAGGGCTGTCCCCATAAAATCAGGACATCTGGTCACCCTAGCTAATATGTATTTTAAAAAAAACCAGAACAACCTTTTTATCCAACTGAAGATGTGACCATTGAGGAAAGCTGGTATCAAGATGGCATGGTAGTGTTATGCCATCCTACCTGCTACTAAAGGGACCAATATTCAAGGGAAAGCTAATGTGTCTGGAGACTGCTGGGGCATAGACAATGTAACTTGCCCAGGTCACATGGGGAGTCTGTGGCAGAGGCGAGCACTGAAACCAGATCTCCCAAGTTCTGGTGTTGGGTCTGAGCCAAAAGACCAGTCTTGGACCTATCTCTAATACTGAAACCCTATCAAATGGTTACATTGGACTTAGTAAAGGTATAGTGCTAATTTAGCCCGGAAGTCAATGGAGTTACATCTATGATGGCGTTAGCACATAGCATGTAGGTTTCTTACAAAAATATGGCCCCCATTGGAGTCAGTGGATCTTTGAATGTGCACAAGGATCCAGTGGATGACCCTATACATTGTGTATGCTCATGTTAATTAAAATACCCTGCAGCATTTCTATAATAACATGCTGCGTAAGTAGCAGTAGGGTGATCTGAGTTAATATTTAACTGGAATGATATGAGGGCATTCATTATTTATATTTAGTTGGTGGCACACTGCAGAAATCTACTAATTAGTATATAGGTATTAGTGACAAGAACCTAGTGATGGAGGGTAATTTTATTAATTTCAAAAGCATGCCTTGGCAGTAAGTAGACAAGCCTAGATGTGCCCCTTATGTTAAGCTGTGCAATAAGAATTAGTACTGTATGAAACTTGAAGAGGCATGATTATGAAAAATATTGTCTGTGGCAAAGCCCAGTCAATGCAACGAGTATTTGTTTCAGAAGACCTTAGCTTTAGTGGATACAATGAAGATTCTGGATTAATAAAGATCTGAATAAATATATCTTTGTTGTAAAATTAAATACAGTAATCATTACTCTTAAACTACTTTTTGGAATGGGAAGATTTTCCTATAGGAAAAATATGCACAAATCATTTACTGTATCAAACAAGATTCCCATGTTAGCTCTACTAGGTATCATGGTATTTTTTCATATACACAAAGTAACCACATTCTGTCAGTGTGTGAATTCCTTTTACTTTGAAGTAAGGAAAATGACACCAAGAGAGAATGCAAGTGAAGCCTGCATTAGAGAGCATGGTGTGTCTCTCCCCTCAGATAGGCTGCAGCTACTCTGAGAGCAACTTGTCTGCTGGCTCTGCCACCAGGCATAACTATTAAATTTAAAGGCACAGGACACAAAATAAAGTCATTTTTTCCCAAGCAGAACACAGAAAACAAAGGCAGTTTCATAGCTGCATACGTGTGCTGAAATTCATATGCAATGATGTGTATCTTTACTTGAGGCACTATCTGATTTTATGTTCTAATTCACACCTTCCTATGTCTGCCAGAGGCTTATGTTTTGTTCTTCACCATGGATATGTATACAACAAGGGCAACCCACACAATCCAGCTACAAAAAGTCATTCAAGTGGAATCATCTCGCCGATGTGTTTATTGACTGGAGTTTACATTTAACATGAATAACCAAAAATAGCGTTTTGAAATATCCAATTTTGAAAGACCTGCTTAGGCTAAAGCAAAAGTCAGTCCCATATACAGTGGTATGGAAGCCTGCTTCCTCCTGTATTTGCCTGCTCCCTGCTAACCTCAGCTTACCCTGCTGGCAACCAGGGAGTCTTTTATACGGCTCACTTGCACAAGTCCTTAACTTCTGATTGGTTCATCACATTGGGGCTGACCCAATGGTCACCAAATCAGGAACATCTTTCCATTGATTTCAGTGGGCTTTGGATCAGCCCCTCATGCCTCTCTGCCACAAGTTGGTATGTGACCTCTCATAGAGAGCTAATTCTGTTTGGTCCAGGTTACAGCAGAAACTCTGCACGCAGGCAAGGTTATAGGTCCTTATGAATGCTGGAAATGCACAGCTGCTGGACAACACGAGGGAGATGGTTTAGTGTTTGAATAGGAAGCTGAAGAATTTTCATGCCTCTGTATGTGTATAAAAACAAAGTTTGAGCTTTGCCTTTTACTTAGTGTATATATACTGAGTGAAATTATTGCTCATGAAAGGGAGTGACTCAGAGGGCTGGCATGAGCTAGGCACAAAGTTAGGACACTCTTTGTAAATATCCCCTCCAAACTGGGACGATACACTTCACTCCAGACCTGAAATGTTCTATTATCCAGGCCTGCCGCCTCCCTCAAGCAGACATTGCCCATAGCAATTAATTGAGAGATGGTTTGTGCAAATGGAGTCATAACAAGTAAACTAAACCTAAACCTACGAATTAAACTACATTTAAGTCCAGCTTGCGGAATTTACCATGGTACCTTATTCTACTTCAAAACATGGAACAACTATCTCTGTCTGCTCTTTATAGACATTACATGCCCCATGGGTTCTCTCATAAGAGCGCAGGACTGCCCCAGTTTCAGACTCCTGTGTCCTCTTCTCGATGGTATACTGCACGCCTGTCACTTCCAGCCAAAAGTTACTGCACTTCAGCAGCACTGTATTATCTTAGGGTTTTCTATAGTGCCCATTGCTAGGCTAAATTCCCCTGAGTTTTGTCACTGACTTCAATGGAGCCAAGATTTCCCCTGGAGTATTTTGTGCTCTTTGGGGATAAAAGCTGATAAATGAACGCATAAAGATATTGTTTTATTCCTATTTCATTTAGCACATTAATGCTGGACTTAAAGCATCGATCTGATCATAAGCCTGTAAGGATTCTGCCTAAAAAAGCAAACAGCAGAACCTGCTCCTGGAGAGTGAGCAGATAAAGACTAAATACAAACCCCCCATCCATTACAAGGCCGCCAGACCTACAGTCTATCTCAGATTTCTAAGCTTAAGATCAAGTTCTTCATTTACTAGGATATTTTTCTATTTGTGTGATAGAGCCCCATTGACCCTCCATTTCTCCACAGTTTAACATTTCACCTTCCCCCTTGGAACCACAAAATGCATTCCAGCTGCAGATAATACTGCTTGTGCAGAGCCATGCAATGCTGCTCCTTAATCCCTTTGAGAGCTCACTGTTAAACAACGTGAGATACTATTCCCTCTTTCACATGGCACAAGAATTAAAATACCTACTGGAAAGAGTAGTGTGGATGACACAAGCTGCTGGCGCTTTTTCTCCACCTTTGCTTTGCATGGCTTAAGTAAATATTTCCTGCCAGTTTGTTGGAGAATGTATCATATTAGATCATTTCTCTGCTGGGTAGAAAGATTAACAATAAAAATTCCAAACACTTGAGCTATAATTAAAACCCCTTATAAACTGGAAAATGAACCTCAGGCAAGACCATGGAGCAAGAGAGCCATATGCTTGAATCCAAAGACTGCCTGTCTTTGCTTGCCTCCAATTTTACATGATCTTCAATTGACTGGTGGGTGCATCCAATAAGTCTAGGTAGGCTAGGTTCATTTATTTACACTGGAATCTGAAGTCACCCTGCGGGTGAGCTTTCCTTGCCCCCTCCCCTTTGTTTTGTGCTGAGACACCATTAGGTGGCCTGTGGCCTTACAAGTATTAGCATGGTGGATATTAAGCAGCAGAAGCACTGGCAGCAAGAGGGAGCAGCAGCGGCGGTAGCTGTTTGGAAAGGCCTCTTTAGGTAATTGGAACCAGATTCCACATGATTCAAAACGGAAGCAATGCTAAGCATAGATGGGTGTGTATCTCCCTAAGAAATCATTGTTTAAGCAAGCCCAGTTTTACAAGTGGAAGTAATCAAATGCACGCAGAGGTGGAACATTTTGCCACATCTGGAATTAAAAACAGCTGAAATTAAAACATTTGTGTCTTGTTAACATTAGTTGCCACCATTTTAGTTAATCGTTTTAGGTGTATAGAAAATATTTCAGAAAAAAACTCCAAACCTTCCTGAAGCCATAGAACATTTTCTGTTGAAACTGTTTTTATTTTTTATTTAAAAAACAACAGCCACCACCGAGGGAATAGGACTTTAGACTAAATGAAATTTTTCACAAAAAGTTTCTGCTTTCCATGCAAAATCTAGTCTTCTCCTTAAAAAAAATGGAAAGAAAAAGAAAAACTTTTTTAAAAAAAAACCCCAATTTTCAGTTTTCCAACAAAAAGTCAAAATTTTCCACAGACTACTTTGCCAAAAGCAATTTTTTGTTTTTGTCAACATTTTTCACAAACATAAACCCTATTTCCTGACCAGCTTGACTTGGCCCTGTGCAAATCAAACCCAACTTTTTAAAAAGGGGTTTTATAAACTTTAAATAGCTTTACTCCCACCCAGCTGTCTCTCTCACTCTTGTAGGCCAGATCTCTGGCTCTTTCTAACAAGAGGACTGCAACCTGATCCATCTCCCACTTGACCCACCCAGCTGTTCTTATTTCATTTCCCTTCCCTGGGTCTAGTCACAGTTCGACTATTTCTTCCAGCCTGTCCCCAGAGCAAATGTACAGGAGGAACATCAAAGATGTTTAAGGGCAGCAAGTTTTAAGCAAATAAATGGAAGTTGTACTTTATGCAGTACACAGTCAATGTGCAGAATTTGCCAAACTGAATTTTAAACATGACTTGATTTGGTGATGACTGATAACCTGAGTAGCTGCAATTGTTCAAACAATGACATAAGAATAATCAAGCTCTTGCTGACAAGCTGTGAGGTCAAGAATGACTTTCCTCCATGTAACATTGCCCAGTTGCCTGGGTGCATTATGGAGACCTTTCATCTTTCTGTGAAGAATTAACTGTCAGCCCATGCAGAAGCTCACTGAACCAACAGTCTTGCCCTTTATGGTAGTTCTTTCCCACATCATTACAAAAACAGATTCACAACTTAACACCAGCTGGTCCAGTACACAGCTACCTTAAAGTTCTAATTTGTGCTCTCATTCTGCCATGCTTCCTGGAAGATTTTAGTACACTAGGTGTTGTCTCTGTCTTGGGTGAAACATCAAGGAGCAAAGCTTAGTGTTGGGAAGCTCAGCAGAGTGGGAAAGGTGGAAGAGATGAGGAGAGGGGGATAAATTTCTTGGAAAGCGGAGATTGCGGGTATGAGTATGCAGGGGTGGGCAAGGTCTTTTTTTTACATCTCTTAGGAGAGTCAGGGGCTCTGTTACTGGAGCTGAGATGAGAATAGAGAAAGTCCTCAAAACGTAAAGACCTGAAGCTTGTGTGCCTGATATAAATATTCCAGAATTTCTCCTATAGCTATTTTTTTTCTGCTCCAACAATATGGAAGAAAACTAGCTCAGGATAATGAGGTCCAATTAATCCACCTGTGGCACGCATCCACAATTCCTTTCCTGTTGCACATGCAAGTCTCCATGTGCTTATCCCCTTATTAAAAAATGCCAGTCCTTGTACATTAGTGAAGAGAAGTAAGAGACTAACTATTGCTTGCCTTATACACATAAGTAGTCCCACTGAAGCCAGTTGGATGCACTCATTTGGCCCTAAAGAAGGGAAACCCACAGAGGGAGAGAGAGAGAGAGAGAGAGAGAGAGCACCTCTGGAATGCATTCCTGATTTACATAGGAAAATCAAGCCACAAAGATTGCACTGAAATCCAAGTGTCCTATAGCACTGGAATGTGATTTTCTGGTGAAAAGAATGTATGTTTATATGCATAAATACATATGTAGAGGCAGTGGCAAACAATTATTTCCTAAAGTATAAATGAGCTTCTTCTAAAGCAAGAATTTGAGGAGACCTTTGATAAAAGTGTGTGATTTCTTCGTTACAAAAGATGAGTCAAGGAAAGAATGTGCAGCTAATCCATACGATAGACCTACAGGCAGGCTTTCAAAGACATGTTAGTACAACGGCCTGGGAAGTTACCAAATGGATGCCATCTCTTGAGTGTCTTTCACAGCTTCACAGCTTCCTTCAGCAATCACCATGGAAATAAGAGAAGGAAAGTGCTTATGGGGGTGGGGTGTAGCTTGAACCTTTTGCCTTGTTTTCCGTACACTGCACCTTTATTTAAAAAAAACAGTGTTGGCAGAGAGAGCAGCCATTTTGTTTTCTGAGGTGCTGCAGCCTGTGACAGAGGAGACCCTCCCCACACAGTATTCTCCCACAGAGACTTCAGGGAAAGCCTCTTACAGAGCTCACAGCCCAGGGTGAAGTGGCGGTGAAAGTGGATGACAGCAGGATCATGGCTTTTAGAGCCTCTTATGCTGCTCCTGCCCCTTTTCCTGGAGTAAAGGGGCCAGAGTGGGACTCAGAATCTCACCCTTCGCTTTTGTTGTTACACCCTTTTCCATAATAGAAACACCCAACTTTATTGTCAGATTTGCTTTTTCTGTATGGAAACTTCTTACTGGGGGGGGGGGTGTGCATTTTTGGAACAACATTTATATTTCTCTGAACATTGAGAAACTGCCCTTATAAAAATACAACAGTAGTCAGTCGCAATAGTGATAATCACTGTTGCAAGATGCAGCGTCAATTATTTACTATGTCTACCCTTAAAAACACAAACCCAAGCCTCATGAGAGGTTCCTCTCCGCATCTCATCATCTATAACCCACCAAGACTGCAATAGAAAACAGACATCAGGGCCTCAGCCAAAGATGGCATTCAAAATAGTCAGTTTCAATGTGGAGGAATTCTCTGCAGAGAAGGTTGGCATTCTATCTAGCATGAAAGCAGCCATCATGTACCTGCAAGTGACACAGAGACAAGAGCTCCAAACATCCACGGCAGGCATATTGCTGTGAACATCAAAAAGCAACACCTTATGGTAGCATGATACTTGTATGTGACAAAAGATTGGTGGGAAACACTGCTGTGAAAAACATGGTGTAATGTAAGTTATCACAGTTGAACTTGATCAAATAGCAGTAGTTTCTGTTTACAGACACCACCAGTTGAACGGATTGCATGGGCAATTGGCCTTCCCTGATCAGAAAAAGCCATGCCTAGTCACGGGCTAGTCACAACGGGGAAGAAGTTGAGAATTGGACAGCAAGTAAACAGCTGGATCTTGCTCTATGACTTCAAGGATTAAAGTCCCTTCCAAACCACATGATGGAACAAGGAGAGACAAAGACAGGTGCATGATCCAAGAGATCCATTGCATAGACACATTCCACCACCCAGCAGGCTGAAATCCAAAAACAGCTTTGCCTCTGAAAACCCCTTACCCCAAAATAGCATTGTGGAAGGCTACAGCATAACAAAATGACAGGAAATGCTGATTGTCCTGAAGAACTTGGTTCCTTCAGAACAACTCCCTTCAGGCACGGACCTTGAATGAAAACACTGGTGTACTCTAATTTGAGTGAGAGCTTAAAAGACTAGTGAAAATATGGGGTCATTCCTCAACTTCTACTTGGTCAAATGGGAATGTGGAGAGCCTAGGCAAACACTTGAACATGCCTGATGCAGTGCCCTCTGTCAACATCCTGTACTCCCAAGGAACTATTAGAGATAAGTGGTAACACCATTCTTGGCTGTGGTTTTTGAGTGATAAGCTGTAATGATGATATTCCATAACTGACATCAAAAACACAAGCTCAGAACGATCAGCCAATTCAAATCAATTACCCCATTACCATTTTATGCTGCATTCGTCCTAAACACAACACTACACTCTAGTCTTTTCCATCTGTTCAACCACATGCTTTCTGTTCCAGGCCACAAGATTGGAGTTTGGTTTGTGCATCTGCTAGTGAGCATGATGCAGGCAGTAGGTGTGTTGTGATTGGTTGAAGGGTACTGGTGTATTTGTAGAAGTAATATGAAAGGAATATTGTGCTGGCCGGGAGCCTGGAGCCTTGACGAGAGATTTGCAGATTTGTTTGTGTTGGTGCTTAATGCACTCGAGCTATTTTAGTTCTTACACAGTGTAGTTCTCTGTGTGGATCAAAATCTATCGATTTCCTCCAAGTTAAACCTTTGTCACCCCTCACCGCCTCTCTCCCACTCTACCCACTAACCATTTCCCCCACAACTGCAAACAATTCAAAACTTTAGAGCAGCTTTCAAACACTTGCCATTAAAAAAATGACACTCTAACTAAATTGTTTCTTTCTTACTTCCAAATGGTTACCCCCCTGCTCCTCAAATTATCTAGGTCTGAAGTGCAGGAAGGAAGGTATTCAGTCCTGGACCAGGGACAGGTTTAAAGGTCCTATATCTCATGATGTTTTCAGGCATCTGTTCTCTGCCCGGAGTGGGAAGGGGAATCAAAACTGGTATCATGGGGACATGACCACTCTACCTTCCTGTTACAGGGCTGGCTGCCTCTCAAGCATCCCCTCATGGCCTGGGTGGCTCTGAAGCTCCACCTCAGTTTCTCCATCACTTGGGGCTCCTTAATCAATAACTCTACTAGAGGCTTTCTTGTGGCCAAAAATACCTCTCCTTGGCATAGAATCATAGAATATCAGAGTTGGAAGGGACCTCTGGAGGTCATCTAGTCCAACCCCTTGCCCAGAGCAGGACCAATCCCAACTAAATCATCCCAGCCAGGGCTTTGTCAAGCCTGACCTTAAAAACTTCTAAGGAAGGGGATTCCACCACCTCCCGAGGTAACGCATTCCAGTGTTTCACCACCCTCCTAGTGAAAAAGTTTTTCCTAATATCCAACCTAAATCTCCCCCACTGCAACTTGAGACCATTACTCCTTGTCCTGTCATCTGCTATTACTGAGAATAGTCTAGATCCATCCTCTTTGGATCCACCTTTCAGGTAGTTAAAAGCAGTTATCAAATCCCCCCTCATTCTTCTCTTCCGTAGACTAAACAATCCCAGTTCCCTCAGCCTCTCCTCATAAGTCATGTGTTCCAGACCCCTAATCATTTTTGTTGCCCTTCGCTGGACTCTCTCCAATTTCTCCACATCCTTCTTGTAGTGTGGAGCCCAAAACTGGACACAGTACTCCAGATGAGGCCTCACCAACGTTGAATAGAGGGGAACGATCATGTCCCTCGATCTGCTGGCAATGCCCCTACTTATACACCCCAAAATGCCATTGGCCTTCTTGGCAACAAGGGCACACTGTTGACTCATATCCAGCTTCTTGTCCACTGTCACCCCTAGGTCCTTCTCTGCAGAACTGCTGCCTAGCCATTCGGTCCCTAGTCTGTAGCGGTGCATTGGATTCTTCCGTCCTAAGTGCAGGACTCTGCACTTGTCCTTGTTGAACCTCATCAGATTTCTTTCGGCCCAATCCTCCAATTTGTCTAGGTCCCTCTGTATCTTATCTCTACCCTCCAGCGTATCTACAACTCCTCCCAGTTTAGTGTCATCCGCAAACTTGCATCTGGATTTATTAACATAATTCATATCATCCTCAAACCGCCCCCCCCCAAAATAGTCAGTGAACACAACACTAATTCAGGTCTGCCAATCCCAGGGTCCTTTTTCAGGGTCAGCCTGCTTTTTAATCAAGCAGCTACTCCAGAGCCTTCTAGCTAGAGTCCTTCCCTGCTCGTCTCAGCAAGTCTTCTTACTTGGAGTCCTTCCTTCTGCAGGAAAGAGTAGAACATGCTCCCAGTGCTGTTTATCCTCCAGTTCTGAGACATCAGCAGTCAAACCCCTCTGCCACTTCCCTGGCCCTCAGCTTTCTTCAGCTCTCTTAAAGGGTCCACCCCACCCTGTGATACTTCCCCATATTGCTAAATGCAGTGGGTAGGTCCCTGAATAAAAAAGGTTGAAAACCACAGTTTTAGAGTTAATAAGGTGGGCTCTCTTACACTGGGGAGTTGGGAATCACCCTTTTCCATTGCTGTACACAGCATTTGTTTCTAGCCATGTCAGATGATGAGATATTAGAACAAAAAATCACAAAGGCATGGTGCAGAGTAAAGATATTTTGAGATATTTTTATTTCTGTATTTAATTTAATTTATTTATTTATTATTTGGAGATTTCTAAAATGCATTAGTTGTAATTTTTCTTCCCCTTTATGGGCTGTATAGTTGTACTCCCAGTACTAAGTCACCCTGGTTTTATAGGGTTATGAAAAATGGCACCTTTACAGTATATTATAATCCCGCAAAACATTTCCAGCATGGCTTCACTGTAAATTTTGTAGCATAAACCATAGTGAAGTATAAAGGATTTATTATCACTGGGACATAACAGGTCACAATCCAGACTAATCAGTAGCTGTGTCACCCCTGTCCTCTAACCTGGGGTGCCCTTCACAATGCCTTGCTGCTGTAGCCTCCAGCCTGGACTGCTTTAAGGGAATAATAGTCAGTTGTTTATTTTAAATAGAGTACCCAGACACTCCAATTTAAACACACTGGATTAGATAAAACAATAAAACAAGTTTATTAACTACAAAGAGAGATTTTAAGGAGTATAAGTAATGAGGCATGAAAGTCAGAAATGGTTACAAGAAGTATAAAGATAATACATTTACATCTAGTGCCTAATTTAACAAACTATATTAGCTTCAAGCAAATTTTCACATCACATGCTGCAGCAGATTACTGACCAAACTCTCAGGTCAGGACCCCTACCCCACCAAGAGTATGCCAGAGACAGACACACAGAGAGAAGAGGGGTGTCTTGGGGTGTCTGCCCCATCTGTTTATAGTCCTGTTCCCGCTTTGAGAAGCATTTCCAGCTGGGAGCAAGGCAACAGGCAGTCTGGTGAAGAGAGGAAACTTCATGCTGTTTCTTTGCTCAGATGTAGATTTTCGTCCCTGCCCGCTTGCTTGCCAAAGAATGGCCACTTATCAGGTAATGGTCCATCAGCCTTGTTGACACCTGGCTGAGGCATTTGCTTGTCTGTTGTCTCTGACAAACTGGTATAGCCACTCTCCAGATTCATCTGGGAAACATATTACAGCCATGATTTCAGCATATGTTCATAACTTTACATATAATGTTGCTATGTACATTTTACCATGATATTATTGATCAGCAAGTTATGAGTTTTTTAATGATACCTCACACGGTATACCTTGTACATGCATTACAATACTGTGTATGATGTGGACACAGGGGTATATTCTGTCACAATCAATCATTTGGAATGAGCAGCAGGTATCCCACAGGTATGCCAATACCACACCACCTTGTTTTTTTTTTTAACTCACCAAATCTCAAAATCTTGACAGTTTTAAATCTTTACCTGAGACTGAAACTTTGATGAGAGTTTTGCCTGCTTTAGGACTATTTAAGAATGGAGAATGTTGCTGTATATTGTTACTGAACTGCATATTGTGTGCACACAGGGCAGGATCAGAAAGCAATATGAGAATATCTCATGCCTGTATGATGTTGACAGATCTAGATTTTTACTTTTACAGTAATATTAGTACTGAATGAAACCCAGAATCAAACATTTAGATCTGATTGCTAAACAATAACCACAACATCAGGGAACAGAGAGAGCCAGAAAATGCCTGTGTTAATTCATGTATTCAACAAATTGTGTGTGAGAGAGTATGGGCTAGGCAATCTGTTCATACTAACATTAGTTACCATGGAGCGGAAGGAACATTTTTGAATCTTCCAATTTCCGCTGAGTCAGTCATGAAGGTTAGAAATTCTGTCTCTGCTTTCATGAGAACAGGAAAGATTCTATGAAGGTCCTGGAAGGCTACTATCATCTCCCCATAGAAAGAGAGGGCCAAAATTCATTCCATTTTCAAAGTAATGGGGGCTATGCAGGGATGAATTTGGCTACCAGTTAGCAAAATTTCTGCTGAAACCAAACCATGACATCATAACCTTGGAAGAGTCGGGAGGAGGGAATAATCAGGACTTTTACCAGGGAAATGGGAGCAGAGCCTTGGGATTTCAGCAGGAAAGAGTGTGCCACTTTAACAAGGAACACTGGGCATAATTTTGGGTAGCAACATATCAAGCAGTCTTGTAAGCTGACAGAAGAAGCAGAGCCAATGGTAACTTCAGATAGAGTCACATGTCTGTATCCTTCGCGAGAGGAACATAAAGCAATGGCAGTTAGTGGCAAAAGTGAGGCGGGACTGGAGGGGGTCACATAACAGAATACTTCAGGCCAAACTATATTCTTGACACCCCCATCTGGAGTAACTTCACAGATGGCTGAAGGTTTGGCAGAATCTAAATGCATTTGCACCCTTTCAGCAGTGATGCCTTTCCAGCTATTGCCCCAACTTCCATACTCATGTCTGGTTTTTTCCTAGATCAACAAAAAGCCACTGGCCTTTGCACACAAGCGTCTTTAGAGGCATCAACACCGGACGATTGGAAGGTGGCAATTTCTGAGGCATTCGAAATGGTACCATCAAGAGTAGATTGAGAGGTACTTCTCTTACACTACGGACCAAACAGTAAGGTCCAGGACCATGTACTCTGGTGGAAGGGCGTCTCTTCATTATCTGAATGCCACATTACCACTGGACTAGATCCGAAAAAGAGCATGTACAAGAGCAACTTTTTGAACCCTGTCAAGTGACCAAGCAGGTGATAGTATTTACTTCTCAGACACACAGTTCTTAATATCTGCAAAGCTGCACAGGGCAGCTGTTTTGGACATGCAAAGCAGTGCACATTCAACTGAAGGGCACAGGCCAGATCCTCCACTAGTGTTAACTGGCATAGCTCCACTGAAGTCACTGAAGCTCTGGCTCCATCCTCTTTGAAAATGTGACCCTTGTCTAACACAGGAATCACTCTGCCCCTCCTAACCTCTTCTCCTCTACCCCAGCCCCTTCACCCCTCTTCCCTTCTCTATCCATTTAGCTTATCCGCTCCCAAGTAAACTCACCCCAGCCCTCCAAAGCTCCCCAATTAATGGACCTTACATGCAGTTTGATGCCATGACATCATTTACTCTCTTTGTGTGTAATATCCCTCGTATCTGTCTTGTCTATTTCAAGCATAAGGTCTTCGAGTCAGGGACCCTCTACCACTCTGTGCTTGTGCCCTGCACAATAAGGCCACCTTCCTGAATGACCCTTTGGCACTACCTTAATAAACACATTGAATAATCTTCCCCCTATTCTCAGACAATTTTCAGACCTTAATCATTCACATCAGTGCCCATGCCAGTTGTACATGTCAGGGGTCCTTTGACTGAAACACAGCGCAAAACAGTGAACGTGGCAAGGGACCGCAAAATATATGAAGTGAAAAAAGTTCAGTGTACGTCCAGAAAGCGGAATGGGGCCCAGCGTATTTGAAGAACCCTGGCTTTAACTTAAAGGTCAAAGGAAAATGAGTAATGAACTAAGCCGTAAACAATGCAAAATTCAGAAATGTTGCGGGTGTGTAATGTATGTGCCTGTTATCTTCCTTGTGCCATTAGAGCCCATAAATACAATGTAAAGGAAATGTCCTTTCATCTAATATTAACAATCAGAATCAGAAAAAAGACCATTGACCTTAACATGGGCAGCATTCAAATGAGTAATAATTTCCTTCTATTTTAAAAAAGCTTTCAATAAATTTATTGTTTTTAGTTTTCAGAGGGTTTGGCTGGCGTGCTGGGAAAACTGGTATGTGCTTATCAAGTGTATCCCCGTATAGATTATGAGTTAAGGGAAAGCACTCCAAGCTGGTGCTGGGGGTGATAGAACTGTGCTGAGACATGCACTGTGTAAGGGTGGGCTATTCTGTATTTTCTCATGCGTTACCTTTAATTGTGGATTTTTTGGGTGGGAGGGGGGGAAGTGGATTATAAAACGAGGAGTTTGGGTTAGCTGAGATTTAGTTGCCTCAGCCTCCTTTAGATGTTTTGAATAACTTTGGAAGTAACAATGCACAAAAGCACAGGAAGCAATCTGTGCAGCAAGCTATTACCCTGCTTTAAAAATGGACTTTGGCCAAACGTTACAGAAGTGGGTGGACAAGTTAGGCACCAAGGTTTCATAGTTTGATTCCTAAATAAACTGGCCTGATTTTCAGAGCCATCACATATCCATAGCTCCCATCAAATTAATGGTGTCCTCGGTTACACAGGGTAAATCAGAGGAGTGGGCATTGGGAGAAAACATTCTTGAGGGGCACTTTATCCCATAACTGCTGGACTTCTCTGAAGAATCTGGCATTGGCCACTGTTGGTGACAGGACACTGGACTAGACCGACCACTGGACTGAACCAGCTTGGCAATTCCCGTGTTCTGGAGTAACTCCTCTGATGACAGTGAAGTACCCAGTGTATATAAGAGATTGGTCTAACAATCAGGATTTACACCAGTGGAACTAAGAACAGTATGTGGCTCATAGTGAAATGAAAGCAAGGCCCTTAATTTATCTCTTTCTTTTCAGGCAGTGATTTTCAAAAAATGTAATAAATTGTATATACCTAAACACAGAACAAAACTGTAGTCAATCCACTGTAAATCCATGGGGCTGAACTTCAATGAAATTTATACTTGTTACTTTGATATCAATGGAGTAACTATGGATTTATACAGGTGTAACTGGAACCAAAATTTGGCCCTCTGTAGTCAGAGCTCAAGGTTGCAGGATCATTTATGCAAACTGCTAGGTTTGCTCGCACGGAGGACTACATATAATTATTATTTATTTGCATTAGAGTAGCACCTAAGGGCAATCAAGGATCAGGACCTGATTGTGCTAGGCTCTGCACATACATGCTGCAAAAAGAAAGTCTTTGCCCCAAAGACATGAGTGGGTGACTCAAACAAATAGGAATAAAGAGAAGGGGGATAATGCGGTAACAGTAAAGCAAGCCAGCTGGCACACAATAAGCAAGAGAGTTAATGGCTATTGCAGTTATTTTAGCAAATGCTTAGAATCTCCACTGCCTTGCACCTTGTGTAGTCAGTTATTCCTATGCAAAGTTGTACCATGCTACCAAGTCACTTTTCCGTACTCTACTCTACATTGGAATATTCAATGTATGAAAGGGGTACCGCTTTGCAACTGTTGGGGAAGTGAAGAACTGCACAGGGTGAAATACTCAGTTGGATGAACCAGAGGTAAAGGAGTTTACAGGGCCAAAATCACATTGGTGGAGCAAGCCTATTTACATAAGCTGAGGATTTGGCCCATAGAGACAAATGATGGAGACTGGATGCAAAATGTAAAGTTAATGCTGTAGACTGAATGTACATAAACAGGGACTTCGAGAGAGTGTTTTTTTCTGGCATTCAATTTTACAATGTAACTACATTTTCCCTCTCTTACTACATATTCTTGTTACCTTGCTGCTTATATTTTCTTAACCATGTGCTGGAGATATGTACCCTCAACTGATGTCAATAAGTGCTGTTCCACTGAAGTCCAGTGGCATTACTCTAATTTACACCAGCTGAGGGTCATGAATTTTAGGAGAGCCTTCTTATCTCAAAGCTATTGTTTAACTCTCATGGTTATATAACTGCACAAAGACGTACAGGTTCTGTCTGCATTACAAAACCACCGTATTAGCCAACCAATTACTTTAAAATGTGTTCATACCAGATTTAGCATGTTTTCTGTTTCCGTTCCAAGAGTCAAGTCACTTACACTGGGCAGGGATCCTTCCCCACTGGACCACATAACTGTAAGGCTGACCACTTTGGGGAGTGATTTTTAAATCATCACACAAATTTTGCATACACGGGTCCCTTCTGGCCTTATAATCTATCATTCTGTTATCGCTCGGGGAACAGCTCCCATGATCTTCAACCTTATCTAATTTACCTGTTATGCAGAACAAGAAAAGGAGGTTAAATGTATATAACATCCCTATTTTAAAATCCTATCCTAAAAGTCCAACCACTCCTAAGCTTAAAAAAAAGAGAGTGAATCTTACCCTGTTTATTATTCACAAGAGCATGTTGATAACCAGAAAGCAGCAATGGAAATATGGTGGCAGGAATCAAAGGATTTGAGTTATGAAAAAGGTATGTGAATGTCTCACATGAATAAACTGTGAATCACCCTTGGGAGCAGGAGCAGGCCCTTCTTTGGAAGAAGTTTTCTAACCATCAGAGTGAAGTTCCGGAACAGCTTTCCAAGGCTAGTAGTGGGGGGCAAAGAACCTAACTTGTTTTAAGACTGAGCTTGATAAGTTTATGGAGGGGATGTTATGATGAGATTGCATATGGCATATGGTCCATCCAAGTCTGTTATTAGGAAGTATCTCCAATGGCTAGAGATGGGACACTAGAGGGGAATGGTTCTGAGTGACTATAGAGAATTCTTTCCCAGGTGTCTGTCAGGTGGGTCTCATCTACATGCTCAGGGTCTAACTCATTGCCATATTTAAGGTTGGGAAGGAATTTCCCAAGAAATCAGATTGGCAGGACCTGGATTTTTATTTTGATTTTTTTGCTTTCCTCTGCAGCATGGGGCATAAGTCACATGCTGGTTTGAACTAGATTAAATGGTGGATTCTCTGTAACTTGAAGTCTTTAAATCAAGATTTGAAGACTTCAGTAGGTCAGCCAGAGGATATGGGCCCACTACAGGAGTGGGTGCGCGAGGTTCTGTGGCCTGCAATGTGCAGGAGGTCAGACAAGAAGATTATGATGGTCCCTTCTGACCTTAAAGTCTATGAGTCTGTATGGTATGGGGAACTAAAGGTGGAATAGTAGGGATGGAGAAACAAAGTGTATGAGCAGCAAGAAAGGGGTCTTATATGAATTAGGGAGAAACGAAGCAGGAACGGAATTCGTCACACACCTCTCTGTAACTATGCAGGGGAGATTTTCAAAAGCACAAATGGGAGTTAGGTGCCCTACTCCCTTTAAAAATCAACTGGATTTCATCAAATTCCTGTTGACTATCAATGGGAATGGTGTACCTACTACCTGCCCTTTGTGCCTTAGAAAATCTAATTCCCTACCCCAGTTTAGACTTGGTATTTGGAAAAAATATTCTTGACTGTGACGTTGTATGATTAAAATATGACCATGTAGATCATTGTTGCTACAACTGTTATATAATCACAACAAATCTTGTACAAAGTGTGTCAAGTAAGATGTCTATGGAAGAGTTATGATGTGCTTAATAGGATAATCATATTTGTATGCATGTATCGTTTTGGTATCTGATGTTATGAATATTAACTATGTACCTGTATTTCAAATGTGTTTGCTCATTTGGTAACACCCATAAGGTATTTAGCCAGCACATTGTGAAGGAACTATTCAAGTTAAATGGCCCATCAAGGAACACTTAACTCACAATGGACCATGAAAGATGCCCATTCACACCTGGTGGACTTTCTTGTGAATGTTCTAACTAGAGTATGGGTAATGGCCTCTGCTATGACTAAGCAAAGCAGGCATAGACATGTGACTTGGTCATGTGACTCCAAACTCCATCTTGTTACCTGTAATTTTCCACAAACCAGAACAATGGGCTTCCCTACACATGGCAGAAGCTATAACAGGCCGTGAAAACATCTCCATTTTACCTCTTTTCTGCTCTAACCTCTGGACTATGAACAGATACTAATGGGAGCATTCTAACCAAGGGACTTAGGGCCTTTCAATGATTTGGAAGCAACCAGAGACTTAACAAGCCAGCAGTTTATTCCATCACTGCTACAAGCCTGATCCAAGAACCTTGAAATTATTGTATGTATTTGATTCCTTTAATCAATTTTAACTCTCACCTTTCTTTCTTTTTATAAATAAACCTTTAGATATTAGATTCTAAAGGATTGGCAACAGCGTGATTATTGGGTAAGATTTGAGTTATATATTGACCTGGGTATGTAGCTGGTGCTTTGGGATCAGCAGCACTCTTTGGTTGATTAAATCGGTTTTAAATAACCACTCATCATTAAGTCTAGTGTTTTTGGTGGTGATACAAGGACTGGAATATCTAAGGAGGCTGCTTTTCTGACTTCTTGTTAGCCACTGTGGTGAAACAGAAGTTTACTTTTGTTGCTGGTCTGGTATATCTTATGGAAGAATAACCAGAAAGGAGCATAAACACTGCCAAATTAAATGTAAAAATGTAATAAGAAAAGCCAAAAGGGAGTTTGAAGAACAGCTAGCCAAAAACTCAAAAGGTAATAACAAAATGTTTTTTAAGTACATCAGAAGCAGGAAGCCTGCTAAACAACCAGTGGGGCCCCTGGACAATCAAGATACAAAAGGAGCACTTAAAGATGATAAAGTCATCACAGAGAAACTAAATGAATTCTTTCCTTCAGTCTTCATGGCTGAGGATGTTAGGGAAATTCCCAAATCTGAGCAGTCTTTTGTAGGTGACAAATCTGAGGAATTGTCACAGATTGAAGTATCACTAGAGCAGGTTTTGGAATTAATTGAGAAACTTAACAGTAACAAGTCACCAGGACCAGATGACATTCACCCAAGAGTTCTGAAAGAACTCAAAGGTGAAATTGCGGAACTATTAACTGTGGTTTGTCACCTGTCCTTTAAATCAGCTTCTGTACCCAACGACTGGAAGATAGCTAATGTAACGCTAATATTTAAGAAGGGCTCTAGAGGTGATCCTGGCAATTACAGACCGATAAGTCTAACGTCAGTACCGGGCAAATTAGTTGAAACAATAGTAAAGAATAAAATTGTCAGACACATAGAAGAACATAAATTGTTGTGCAAAAGTCGACATGGTTTCTGTAAAGGGAGATCATGTCTTACTAATCTATTAGAGTTCTTTGAGTGGGTCAACAAACATGTGGACAAGGAGGATCCAGTGGACATAGTGTACTTAGATTTCCAGAAAGCCTTTGACAAGGTCCTTACCAAAGGCTCTTACAGAAATTAAGTTGTCATGGGATAAGAGCGAAGATCTTTTCATGGATTGAGAACTGTTTAAAAGACAGGGAACAAAAGGTAGGAATAAATGGTAAATTTTCAGAATGGAGGGGGCTAACTAGTGGTGTTCCCCAAGGGTCAGTCCTAGGCCCAGTCCTATTCAACTTATTCATAAATGGTCTGGAGAAAGGGGTAACGAGTAAGGTGGCAAAGTTCACAGATGATACTAAACTGCTCAAGATAGTTAAGACCAAAGCAGACTGTGAAGAACTTCAAAAAGATCTCACAATCACTAAGTGATTGGGCAACAAAATGGCAAATGAAATTTAATGTGGATAAATGTAAAGTAATGCACATTAGAAAAAATAACCCCAACTATACATACAATATGATGGGGGCTAATTTAGCTACAACTAATCAGGCAAAAGAGAATGGAGTCATCGTGGATAGTTCTCTGAAGATGTCCACGCAGTGTGCAGCGGCAGTCAAAAAAGCAAACGGGATGTTAGGATTCATTAAAAAGGGATAGAGAATAAGACGGAGAATATCTTATTGCTCTTATATAAATCCATGGTACGCCCACATCTTGAATACTACGTACAGATGTGGTCCCCTCATCTCAAAAAAGATATGCTGGCATTAGAAAAGTTTCAGAAAAGGTCAACTAAAATGATTAGGGGTTTGGAACGGGTCCCATATGAGGAGAGATTAAAGGGGCTAGGACTTTTCAGCTTGGAAAAGAGGAGACTAAGGGGGGATATGATAGAGGTCTATAAAATCATGAGTGGTGTGGAGAAAGTGAATAAGGAAAAGTTATTTACTTGTTCCCATAATATAAGAACTAGGGGCCACCAAATGAAATTAATGGGCAGCAGGTTTAAAACAAATAAAAGGAAGTTCTTCTTCACACAGCGCACAGTCAACCCGTGGAACTCCTTGCCTAACGAGGTTGTGAAGGCTAGGACTTTAACAGGGTTTAAAAGAGAACTGGATACATTCATGAAGGTTAAGTCCATAAATGGCTATTAGCCAGGATGGGTTAGGAATGGTATCCCTAGCCTCTGTTTGTCAGAAGGTGGAGTTGGATGACAGAAGAGAGACCTTATGTTCTTATGTTCTTAATTTGGTATTCTCAGTTGTGACCCACTGAGGCATGGTGACATTGACAAAAAACGGAACAACAGTATTTGGCCAAAAGTAAAGCTAACAGTGCCTCAAAGCTGAGTGACGTGCTTTCTGGAAGGAGTGATGAGGGGATTGCATGGCCTGCATACATTGCTACCATAATGATGAACTTTGAAAATGTACATGGATTTAATGTTTGAAAGCATTATTATGCAGTGAAAAAGGATTGTCATAGTCAATTTTAATATTAAATGGATGTAATGAATCTGGATTTCCTTCATACTTCCAAATCCCAGGCAAGCACAGTAAAGATACGCTGGCGAAGATGGGAGGTGTATGATTTGATTTTCGTAGTCATAGTTATTAAACAAAATAGTTTGAAAGGGTGGATGATAGGAAGTTTCTTAGTGTTAAACCTCTCTGACCTTGGTTTTGGTAGGTGGAAATTGGAGTGTTTTGATATCACATGTTTTTTGTTGGCAGAGTTATTTCCTGTAGGGAGCAGATCTGCAACTAAGGAATGGTGCCGGGAGAAAGCTTTGACTTTTGTGAGCACGCAGCTTGGGAAAAGACCTGCACCATCATAAGTAACACAGACTTCCTTCCAAGACCTAATCGCTAATGCAGTCAGTGCCAGAGAACTTGAACAGCTGTTTGTTATAGCGGCATCTAGTGAATCCCAGCAGAAAGCAGAAGTCAACTATACTTCCTCATTCTCTCATAAAAGTGTCCTCTGAACCAGGCTCAGTCCCAGGTATTCCAACATTCCAGGCAATGTCTGCATACTGAAAGCTGATATGTGATGGAAAAATGCCTGTGAGCAATGCATTCATTAGAATGAAAACTGAAGAAATAATTCTTTGGCCTACAACAGAAGGTGGGTTATTGTGGAGGCAAGATAGTGTGATCACTCTGAATGCTAGATGAAGAACACAGATGCAAGAATGGTGTTATGTGATGAGAGCCTTAAGCAGATGGACAGAGTTGTTAATTAAAGGGCTAAGCATAAAGTTTCCTAATTTTTGAAAAAAAGTAGCTGGAAAACAATTTAAGAACCCCCAATCTGCATATAGTAGGTCTCAGAAGGCCAGGTGGATTGGGATAGTGTGTGTTTTCTTTATTTGTGTGATTTCTTTAAAGAAATATTGGGTCACATTTCTCAGGTGAAGTAAAGCACCATAACTCCATTGATTTCAGTGGAGTTACACCAATTTACACCAGGTAAGGATCTGGCCCACTGAATGTATCCATTTTTTTGAAACCAGATTTTGAAGCCAGTGTTAGACAAAGCTTGCCAACAAATCCTCCTATTTAGCCCCTGGAAAGTAAGGAGCAACTGAGCAAAGTACTTGGACTACAAAAAGCAAATCTATGATTCTATGAAAGTAAAGATCTGGACTTGATTATTGCTCTTTAACGTGTATATCAGAAGCTCTCAGGGGCCTCAAATGGGGGTTACTTGCTGTATAAGCCCCTAGTAGATGACAGACCCTGCCTCCAGCCTGAATTTTCCTGCTATTGGAGTTTAATTGACTGTTCAATCTCATGCAAGTTGAATCATAAAAGAGGGGAGAACGTTCTATTAGGGGAACGTTTTCCTAGATGTGAGTTTAAAGCAAACCAAAGCAGAACGCCGGAAATACTGCAGCCTCAGTTTCCCCATCTGTAAAACAGGGATAATAATACCTGCTCACCTTTTAAAGCACCTGGATTGCTGAGGACAGGATGATGACGAGTGTTGTGTGCCATTATTTACACTTCCCCAAATTATTAGTAACAGTGAAGTGTAACCTGTACATGGTTAATGGCACAGAACTCCCATAAAATCAAAACTACTATGGGCATAGGGTGAAAAACTACTTGACTGAATAAAAGAATCATTGCAGCAAACAAAGGAAGCTAAGGTATGCGGCAAGCAGTGGTTTTTCTATGAAGAAACAAATACAACTGGTTAATGGCACGAGCCTAAAACTTGGGAAACAATTCTCTGCTCTGCCACAGACTTCTTGTGTGACCTTGGGTAAGTCACTTAGTTTGTCAGTGCCTGCGTTCCCCACCTGTAAAAAGAGAAATAGTACATCCCTACTTCACAGGGGTGTGAGGATAGCTATTGTGAAGCACTTTGAGGTGTACAGATGAAAAGTAGTACACAAGAGCTAGCTGTGATTACTATATTATGTTACCTATAATAGCAGTGTACAATATCAGTAAAATGCGGAGTAGCAGCTAAAATGTCAGCTGTAGACAAGATATCCTTGAGACCAAGAGCTTAGTACGATTAAAAAAAGAATTAGACATTTATAAATAACAAAGACACCCAGAGTTACCTTAGACAATTCAACTGTGCCACCAGAGCAAGGACCGGGCTCTGTCCCTAGAATGGCCAGGGTTGGAGTCTACAGGTGAAATCCTAGCCCCACTGATGGGAGAGTTTTACCTTTGATTTCAATGGGGCCAAAATGTCAACTTATGTGGCCAACTATCCTCTCCAGTTGAAATCTGGGCTTCTAGCGATGTGAAAATCAGAGACTGAGAAATATGTCCATAGTGTTGTTTGACTTTAAAACTAAACTTTCGCCGCTCCAAAGGATGGGCTGTAGGAGTCAGAAAGGGAAAGAATGCAAGTAATATGAGGTTTAATTTAAAGTCAGATACGTCTTATCTGACCTAATCCATCTGGACAGTTTTTATGGCCTGCCAATTCATGGGAATGATATGATACATTTATATTTCCACATTTCCTCTTTCATTAAACTGTGAGTTTAATTGTACAGAGCTGAAGTTTTGGGGAAAAATTTTGTCATCCACCACAAGAAAGTTCTCTTCTATTACGCACATACAACTCCCATTGATGTCAAAGCCATTGGCAGGCAGCAATTACGCCTTTCAACAGCCACAGGAGGTTAGTGTGAGTATGGAAGCAGCATTTGTTACTTTTAGAGGGGGCAAACTGAGGCACAGAGAAGCTAAGTGACTTTCCATAAATCACATACAGAGTCGCTGGCAAAGGGAGGAAGAGAAGCCAGGAGACCTGTCTGTCAGCTCCATGCTGTAAAATATAATGAAACTGGAGACAAGATAAAGACGCGCAAAGAGTCATTACTGTGACTGGAGTGATAAAAGGGGAAGTGCCTTCACAGCCTAGTTAATTGTTTTAGCCCAAAACAAATCTGAAAAGCGAGCTCAGTTCACTGCATTGAAAAAATCGTCTCGATGGGTACAGCTACGCCGCTGTAGTGCTGTAATGTAGACACGTACAACAGCAATGGAAGAGGTTTTTTCCATCACGGTAGTAAATCCCCCCTCTATGGGAGGCATAGCTACATCGACAGAAGAATTCTTCCATCAGCCTAGCTGCGCCTACAGTGGGGGTTAGGTCAACCTAACTATGTCACACAGGATATGAAATTTTTTTCAGCCCTGAGCGAGGTCGCGAGGTCAGCCCACGTTTTAGCTGTAGACCAGACCAATGCGTTATGTTTAGGCTCGCCCTAGAGCTTGCCTTCCACAGGATACTCCTGCTTTGACTGGCGCAGACTGATTTCTCATTCTGTCTCTGCCAGACTAAGAAAATTGCCCAATGTTCAACTCCTATCACCGTAAGTGCTAAAGGAATAGCCGCTTCCTCAATTCTCCTTCGTTTGGCTTCTGCCCAGAAGCTGCTGTCCTTGTTGGGGTTTATGGAAGCTGATAGGCTGGTCCATGGAGGCAATCACAAACTCTATAGTAAAATCATGCAGTGTATTTTCTGTGCACATGGTAACTGGAGAAGGGTCAAACGTCTTGCCTGTAATCTGAACATCGGCAAACCTGGCCTGCTTGCAAGAATGTGAATAATGTGGCTAATGTGGCTCGCAGCAGCACACGTCATTCATTTTAGCCGGCAGATCAAATGTGCGACCAGCATAGGGCACACATGTGTCTTTATACCAATGGAAAAAAATATTCCTCTGTGTGTTAAGATCACTGATTAAGTAATGGATAAATCACTCAACTATATGGATCGTGGAATAGGATGGATAGAATCTGTGATGACTTCTACCAATCTCAATATTTATTAGACTAGGAAAGTAAATTCCTGCTGGAAAATAAACACAGAATCATAGAATCATAGAATATCAGGGTTGGAAGGGACCTCAGGAGGTCACCTAGTCCAACCCCCTGCTCAAAGCAGGACCAAGCCCCAATTAAATCATCCCAGCCAGGGCTTTGTCAAGCCTGACCTTAAAAACTTCTAAGGAAGGAGATTCTACCACCTCCCTAGGTAACGCATTCCAGTGTTTCACCATCCTCCTAGTGAAAAAGTTTTTTCCTAATATCCAACCTAAACCTCCCCCACTGCAACTTGAGACCATTACTCCTTGTCCTGTCATCTTCTACCACTGAGAATAGTCTAGAACCATCCTCTTTGGAACCACCTCTCAGGTAGTTGAAAGCAGCTATCAAATCCCCCCTTATTCTTCTCTTCTGCAGACTAAACAATCCCAGTTCCCTCAGCCTCTCCTCATAAGTTATGTGTTCCAGACCCCTAATCGTTTTTGTTGCCCTTCGCTGGACTCTCTCCAATTTCTCCACATCCTTCTTGTAGTGTGGAGCCCAAAACTGGACACAGTACTCCAGATGAGGCCTCACCAATGTTGAATAGAGGGGAACGATCACGTCCCTCGATCTGCTGGCTATGCCCCTACTTATACATCCCAAAATGCCATTAGCAACAAGGGCACACTGTTGACTCATATCCAGCTTCTCGTCCACTGTTACCCCTAGGTCCTTTTCCACAGAACTGCTGCCTAGCCATTCGGTCCCTAGTCTGTAGCGGTGCATTGGATTCTTCCGTCCTAAGTGCAGGACCCTGCACTTCTCCTTGTTGAACCTCATCAGATTTCTTTTGGCCCAATCCTCCAATTTGTCTAGGTCCCTCTGTATCCTATCCCTACCTGCCACCGTATCTACCACTCCTCCTAGTTTAGTATCATCCGCAAATTTGCTGAGAGTGCAATCCACATCAACAAAGACAGACGGTAATGTCCCTAAAACCTCGTAGCACTATTGGAGAAGAGTAACGTGTGTGACGGAGGAGACTGCTGGGTGATAACAGCATCCCCAGCCTCCCTGCCAAGTGATTAGTTATTGGTCCTATCAGTCATACAGCATTCTTATGAAGCAATAAATCCCAAAGCATTCTCACTTATGTAATCATATCTGCTCATCATCTCCTTCCTTCCTGTTCCCCCTTGCTTTGTACAGGACCCATGCAGAAAAGTAATTAAGCATTTGCATGTGAGTAGTACAGATGAAGTCAGTAGGATTATTCACACGCTTAAAGTTAAGCATGTGTTTTTTCTGGATTGGGGGCCACAGTGCTCAGAAACTTTGTTCACTTGAGCCCTAAATGCAGTGTGTTTAAAAGGCGCACATTCCCTGCCCTTACATTTGAATGAACCTATTGGATCACTTCCATCATGAAAATTTCTTGCTGATAATGACCATGCATGATTCCACCTTTTGACTAAGATTTATACCCTGGGATTCATAGTTGGGAAGATCGGAGTAATGCAATACACCATAATGCTTGACAATACAGTATATAACAAATATCACTATTAGATAGGGTTACCAGATAGCAACTGTGAAAAAATGGGACAGGGGGTGGGGGTAATAGGTGCCCATATAAGAAAAAGTCCCCAAAAAAGGGGACTGTCCCTTTAAAAGCGGGACGGATGGTCACCCTACTATTAAAGCATATTCTCGTTATATTCTTCACTTCTTTAACCCAATTACCCCAACTCAGCATACATGCAACAGTCACTGAAGACAGGCTGACGGGAAGAATGTCTTTGTCCACTTGTTACAGAGTTGGGCTAAAGCCACAAGTGTTGGCTCTGGATGTAGTGTCAAGATTGAGAAGTGTTTGGATGCAGGCCCATCATCAAAGATGACCAGACCCTGTAGGTTGTCAAGTCCCAAAAGTGCAGCGTATTGACCCCCCCCCCCCATTGCAGAATATATGGGATAAATCCTCTGGAAAGTCTGAAGTGTTTGAAATAAGCCATTGTTTTTAGTTATCTGACAGCAAAAGAAATGTCTGAAATTTCTTCAGGGGTGAAAAAATATTATTTTCACACTAGAATATTTAAACAAAAATACCAAACATCTTTCCCTTAAAAAACCCACCACTGTGCCTAGAATAAGTATGAGAAATTTCAACTGAACCAGTAATAGCCACAAAAGTTTATATATACCCGGAAAAGCAGGGTCTCCCTATACAGCGGAAGTGCCTCTTCATTTACAAATACAGCATAACATGATATAATTGCAGTAGACTCACTAATTATTATTTATATATTTTCATCAGTTTTCCTCCTGGAAATGAATCAGCATAATTCCCTAGAATGACCATTTAGGGCCTGAGTCACTACTGCATTACTTCGGTTTTATGCCATTGTAGCTCTTTTGATAGCAATAGAGTTACAGTAACATAAAACAGGAGACCTGCAATGGTGAGTCAGGCCCTAAAACTGTGGATTTCCCAAATGAGAAATTCTTATTGCATGCCAGTGAGGGCAAGATGGAGTGGAACAGTGCATTGAAGAGTAGAGGGGAGAGGAAGGAGTCAGGGGTGTGCAGTGTGAGCACTGGGGGGCTTCATCTCTGTCCCCCATTCAAAAATGTCCCCACTAACTCCAGGCTAGTCCGTGCACTGTCCCTGCATCATCTTCTTAGTTCCCAAACTTGCATTTCACATGCAGATGCCTGCCTCTCTGTGGAGAGGCGTGTTGAGGAGGGAGACCCAGGCTGTGCTGGACAGGCAGAGAGATGTGAGACAACTAGATGATGCAAGGGGAATGAGAGGGTCATCATGCAGCCAGTGCATTCTGGGGCAGGGATAATCATCGCCAAGGAGCCAGAGGGAGCTGAATGGTGGTAAGTAGGGCGGCTGAGAAATAGATATATTTTTAAAACCAAGGCATTTAAATGCCCCCAAACTTAGGTAAACCAGAGTTAAGGCTGTCCAGTGGTATCTCGTGCCCTTCATGAACTTCAAGCCAGGAAATACAAAGTTAAGGTACGCAACACCTCTGCAACACAACCTTCTCTCTCTGCTCTCTTTGAGTTGTGCCAGAGCACACCTGTAACACACTCTACCCTTACAAACGCTGCCGAACACTTTGGGAACAGAGCACGTGAGCACTGTAAGACAGTCTAACACCTGCCCTTTGCTACAGCACACCTTGCATGTAGGTCAGCTAGCGCGAACAGGAGCTACTTACACCAGGTCCAGCATAGTGATTGGGAGTTGTCTACATCATGCCTACACTCACACAATGAATTTGTTCCACACACACCACCTAGCCTTGTGACCCCTTCACCCTTCCCACCCCTTCACTCCTGACCTGAGAATTCCTTCTGAGATATTGCCTTCTCTTATCACTCCATAAACTCTGGAGTCTACTGCCATGTATGGCACCAGGCTGCTGACAATCCCCATGCCAAGAAGACACACCTCAGCAGATACAGCCTAGAAACTCAGCACTGGTGAGGCATACCTGACCTTCCAAAGTACACATGCACCTCTCCTCATAACAGTCACTGCTCCACTAAGCTGGTTCAGCTACTCCCTCCACCATTCAATACAGCTACACCTAACCCAGCGAAGGCTGTCAGAGCTCATGCAGGTATTCAGATCTGGAGACCACCACAAAGTAATGTCCCATTCTCTGAGAACTTCCTCATGTCTACGAATTATGGCACCCCTCCCACCCACGCTTGCCTTTGCTGAACATGCCCAGCAGCTATTGTCAACTCCAGGAGGCGGAGTTAAGGTTGCAGAGGCGATGTATACCTTAACTTTGTATTTCCTGGTTTCCAGGGATTTCCTGGAAGTGTATGAGGCACTGCTTGTCAAACTTAACGCTGCGTTAAAGTTTTGGGGCATTTAAGATAATAATACGATCTCCCTGGTTTTTGCCGCCTTGTGGTCTATGCAAGTCAACTGACTTAGCAATTGGTGTCAGCCAATGGGAGGGAAGAAAGTGACAGCCACATGAAAAGGGCCCTATCCTCTTGCAATTCTCATTTAAAAAAAAATGATGGCCAAGAATAGATATAAATGATGGTGCCCTGGGGTGGCTTCTGCACAGGCATCAAGTGCTCCCGCTTTTAGGTAACTATTCACTTGCAGATGGAGCCAGTTGCTATCTTTGTCTGTCTGGGTCACAGCCTCCTCATTCATGGGAATGAGAAAGTGATCTGTCCCTGTGCTATATCCTGGGAATGGCGCTCCTGGACACATCAAGCGGCTGTCACTATGCTGAATGATATAATTGCTCGCTCGCTCTCTCTCTCTGTGAGTGCGTATTTATGTGTGTGTGTGTGTGTGTGTGTGTGTGTGTGTGTGTATATATATATATATATATATATATATATATATATATATATATATATATATATATATATATCTCCAGAGAAGCTATTGCGTGATCTGTGCTGGTTGCTTCTCCTCCAATACACTGGGTGAAGAGTCTATGTCGTAACATTTTCCCTGTTTAGTATATTTTATTTCCTTTTTGCAATTTACTTCCCCATTTCTCTTATCTGCAGCTGCGCAAAGGAGAATGCTTCTTGGTGTGCCAGTGGCTCTGATCTCATCAGATGCTCAGAGGACACCAAGCACCCCGTCCTGCTCACAGGACTCTCACACATAGCCCCACCGATGTTACTTTTGTGCTTTGCGAAGTTCTTTTCTATGGGCTGGCTGCAAACATGAAACACTGGTTGAGCAGTCTGAGGAGGTCCTAGCAGGGGCCGGGATCAGGCCAAGTATGGTTAACTTGGTGTATTTTTTGCCCTAATGATTTCTATTAGCCTTAGAAAAAGGGAAAATACCTCTGACACACAGAAATCTTGATGTCTCCTGATGACCCTCTGGCAACACTAGTTTTTCTGGAGTTGCTCTGCTTACATAGAATGTCCTGGTGAACAGTGAATTGAATGGAAACCGCCCACTGATTTCAGTGGGCAGTGGATTGGGCCCACAGTCAGCATCGTAGAGTCTCATATAGTTACATATATTTGCCTCTAATTGCATTTTGAGACCCTGGATTTCTAGCATGCGCTGTGAACTCCTCATTTTAATTTCACCAGGGAACTTTGTAAGATTTTGTCTTTTTTAATATATTACATATGCTGGAGTGGGTGACTTTACTTAGCTCTTTCCTTGAGAACATGTTGCTATCTTTGGCGCCCTCTTTTGTTCAGATTTCTTAGTCTTCATCAAGCTCAAAGGAACATTCATCAGCTGCTGCAATATTCCACTCTTTGGGAGCTTACTTAATTGCCAGTTGGAATATATCCAGACTGGGAATTCACGGGAATTACCCAAAAGGCTGACATTTGCTTCCTGGTCCACAAAATATATGAACAAGAATCTTGGCAAGTACAAAGGACAAACCCAGACTGCCTTATTACTTCCTCTTAAGAAAAATTTTACAAAATTAAGAACAATCATCTAAATGCTGTGTGGGAGATAAAGGTTAATTAATGTCTAAGGGAGACATGTTTCTGAATACTTCAACTTCTTAAGCTAATCAGAGTTGTTTTCCCTGTTAAGCTTGTCATTAAGGGACTAATATTCCACAATATATTGTACAAATGCTATTAGTAAAGCTTGCAGCTTGCCACCTCCTGGTAGCACTGCATAATGTGCCCAGTTCCGAGGGAGAAATGTCCTTCGGTAAAGACTGAAGCCTCCACATAATTCAGAAGACGTCAGGAGAGTGCTTTATGAAGAAGAAAGGCCATAGTAATAAATCATTATCAACAGCTTACACGTATATAGCTCTTTTGAGCCTGGAGGCTCTCCACCTCTTTACAGACCTTACCTACAGACATCACTTTATTCACCTATCAAATGCATCTGCCTCTGGGATGCAATGTAGGTGCTGATTAACAATACACAGCAACGTTACACAACAGCTTAGGACAGGAGCGGAAAAAGTTCCGGACTCAAGTGAAGCTACAAAGGAAATTTAGATAAGCAGAACGCGATTTGTGTTTTAGTCAGGACACCAGGGCTTACACAGCTGCTCTTTAGAGAGGTGACATGAAATGTTTAACAACCATAAGTGGGCAGGTCATTAGTTTTATGTTTCACTAGAAAAATGACAACCCAGCAATCCAGAGTCTCCATAAAATCACACTGGTAGATCATGTCCAATGTACGAACACAATGTATTGTGCCAACGCATTAAGTTACTAGTGCAGGAGTGACTATGGAAATGAGAAGATTTAATGCTAGTACTCAAGTGACTATGAGAATACTGTGTTAAGTCTCTGAACACGCCAGTGGGAACGAGAGGTGTTTCAGACACCTGAGCAGACGCAGCCTGAGCAGTATACATGCAGTTAATGCTATGCCGTCTCTCCTGACAAATCTGACTGTCCAATGTCACTGTTGCCAACTTTGTATTGATTCTCTAAAGAGCTGATGTCAAGAGAAAGCATCTGATTATGCCCCTGACTGCTATTTGATGAGCTACTGGTATGCTCATCACCAGAGAATATATCAATATATTCTAAAATATATATGCGTGTGACCGTTTATAGTGTGCATATCATTCATGCCAATAGACCTATTGTACTAGCTTGTACTAAACGGCACACTGCTGAACTGTTTCCTTTCCAGTCATGGCTAGGCACTCTCCAGTGAAGGAGCATTGCCTGAGGGTTAGAACACAGCGCTTTGATTCAAGAACTCCTTTAGTCTAATCTTGGCTCTGCCATGGACATACTGGGTGGCCATAAGCAAGTCATTTATGGCTTCATTTTCAGAGGTGTGGGTGCAGGGCACCTTTAGGCAGCAGGCCTCTCTTTCTTAGTCTCAACTTCCCATTCTGTAAAATGGGGATAATAATACTTGCTAACCCAAGTGGTCTTATATGGCTTAATTAGTACAGTGCTGTATTAGAGCTAATTAGTGATATTCTTACATATTACCTAAGTGAGGATAAGGAGAGATTTGCTGCTGTAATTGGAACACTAAACTATGCTAAATACTGTCCCATCTGCTTAGTGTATGCATCTGCTGGCTTTTGTCATTTAGTTAGATTGTAAACTCTCTGGGGCAGGAAATCTCTTCTCATTATATGTGTACAATGCCTGGCACATCGAAGCCCTGAGCTGTATAACACAGTTAAGTGAGAATACAGAAGAGATACTGCACCATCTATGGAGAACTGCCCATTAACAAGCTTGATGTTAACATTGCTCACTTATCAGAGTAACAGCCGTGTTAGTCTGTATTCGCAAAAAGAAAAGGAGTACTTGTGGCACCTTAGAGACTAACCAATTTATCTGAGCATGAGCTTTCGTGAGCTACAGCTCACTTCATTGGATGCATACCGTGGAAAATACAGAAGATGTTTTTATACACACAGACCATGAAAAAATGGGTATTTATCACTACAGAAGGTTTTCTCTCCCCCCACCCCACTCTCCTGCTGGTAATAGCTTATCTAAAGTGATCACTCTCCTTACAATGTGTATGATAATCAAGGTGGACATTTCCAGCACAAATCCAGGTTTTCTCCCCCCCCCCAAAACCCCACTCTCCTTTTGGTAATAGCTTATCTAAAGTGATCACTCTCCTTACAATGTGTATGATAATCAAGGTGGGCCATTTCCAGCACAAATCCAGGATTTAAAAAGAACGTCTGAGGAACAGTGGGGGGGGGAGGGAGGAATAAACAAGGGGAAATAGGTTACTTTTTATAATGAATCAACCATTCCCAGTCTCTATTCAAGCCTAAGTTAATTGTATCCAATTTGCAAATTAATTCCAATTCAGCAATCTCTCTTTGGAGTCTGTTTCTGAAGCTTTTCTGTTGTAATATTGCAACTTTCATGTCTGTAATCGCGTGACCAGAGAGATTGAAGTGTTCTCCAACTGGTTTATGAACGTTATAATTCTTGACATCTGATTTGTGTCCATTTATTCTTTTACGTAGAGACTGTCCAGTTTGACCAATATACATGGCAAAGGAGCATTGCTGGCACATGATGGCATATATCACATTGGCAGATGTGCAGGTGAACGAGCCTCTGATAGTGTGGCTGATGTGATTAGGCCCTATGATGGTGTCCCCTGAATAGATATGTGGGCACAGTTGGCAACGGGCTTTGTTGCAAGGATAGGTTCCTGGGTTAGTGGTTCTGTTGTGTGGTATGTGGTTGCTGGTGAGTATTCGCTTCAGGTTGGGGGGCTGTCTGTAGGCAAGGACTGGCCTGTCTCCCAAGATTTGTGAGTGTTGGGTCATCCTTCAGGATAGGTTGTAGATCCTTGATAATGCGTTGGAGGGGTTTTAGTTGGGAGCTGAAGGTGACGGCTAGTGGCGTTCTGTTATTTTCTTTGTTACCAGCAGGAGAGTGGGGTGGGGGGAGAGAAAACCTTTTGTAGTGATAAACACCCATTTTTTCATGGTCTGTGTGTATAAAAACATCTTCTGTATTTTCCACGGTATGCATCTGATGAAGTGAGCTGTAGCTCACGAAAGCTCATGCTCAAATAAATTGGTTAGTCTCTAAGGTGCCACAGGTACTCCTTTTCTTATTGCTCACTTATGTTTGTCAGGCCCCAAATTGTGGCTGCAAAATTTTGTGACAAAGTGATTTTCTACCTGTCTCATACGTTACAGTATGTAAAATAAATGTGAAGCCTTTGTTCTCACTTGGGTTGCGATGTTAAAAATAAAAGTGACCACGCATCACACACAGTCCCTCCCCCACCAGCAATTAGCTAGCACAGTAAAAACAAGCAGACAAATCAATAATTCACAAGGCCTAACAATAAAAAAAAACAAAACCCACGCCTCCACTGAAAATCTTTGACATATGTATTGAAAAGGCCTGGGTGCTCATCTGAGCTAGCTAAGGAAGGAGGTGCTTAACGAAGAAAGAGCCATAGTTTAAAGCACGCATGATAATTTTTCCCAGATGATCAGCGATGTCCCAGATTTAGATATACAGTGAGCAGAGGCTGGAAGAACTAAAGGCTCTCTCTCTCTCTCTCTCTGAGAACCAATCTACTCAGTATTAGAATTTTGAAGTGATTTTGCTTCATTCAATCCCCTTTCTCTGAACTTCGGCTTTTGGACTTTTTTGTGTGATTATTATTATTATTATTATGACTCCCCACTGGAAACATGGTGTGGAATATTCCAATCTCTATTAGGATTTCTGGACTTTTTTCTTTCTTTTTTGCATGTGCTAACGTGTCTGTTTGTATGGCAGGTGAAGATCTGCAGTGCCATGCTAGATGTCATGCCGGGAAGAGTCAGAACTTGCCATGCAGCTTAAGTGTGAAAAAACCCACTCGGATTATTTATTTTAATTGCATAAAACCTCCCTCCCCGTGAGACTGGGCTGCAGTACTTCAAATGGACAGACGGTGGCAACCTAACATCAGGTTTCTATTCTGCTAAACAGCCTGTATTGCAACTGGAACATCCTATTCAGCAGTGACCTTGGGGAAGGGAAGATGTCGGGGAGGTGATGATCTCATTCGCTTAGTGGTGGGTGCTGTGCATATTGTCCCTCCCTGCTGAGTCTACGTTCTGCCCTACTCTCCTGGGAGCACTGCTGTCTGTCTGTCAGGTCGGGCATTCCCTGGTGCCAGGGAGCTCCTGGCCCGTTCTCCCAACTCTCACGGCTCAACTCAGAGGTAAGCAGGCACTGGTCTCCTCCCTCCCCTGTGATGCAGCAGGTCACCAGCAGGGGAGCTGCTGAGGCTGCAGGGGACATGGTGGGAGGGCCGCCACCTCCGAGATTGCCCCCTCCCCGCAACCACCCAGCCTGACCCTCACTTTCTCGCTCGCTCCACCCCCAGCAGCCTGGCCCCACTTTTGCAGGTGGCGGTGCAGGTGGGGTGCTGGGAGCACTTCGACCGAACCTCTGCCCTTCCCTGCCCCTCGCCACGCTCCTGTCAAATCCACAAGCAGACGGCGGGGGAGGTGACCCCACAACAACCCCCTTCCCCCTCTCCCGACGGTGGCTCGAGAGCCCAGCTCTGTTGCCCATTTCCTTCCCCTTCGCCCTGGGGGACAAGGGGGGAGCAGGGAGAGAGCAGAATTAAACCTCTTCACCGGCAACCAGCAAGGCTGTACAAAAACCGGCCAGGCCAGTTATGAACCGGCCAGGTGGCAACCCTCTGAAGGAGCTGGAGAAGGGTTGCCCCGGCATAGTGAGGGCTTATGCAAACACGTTTCAATTTAGAAACTGCAGGGCACTGTTCAGGGGAGACCAAATTCTTTTCTTAACACAGGTTTCAGAGGAGCAGCCGTGTTAGTCTGTATTCGCAAAAAGAAAAGGAGGACTCGTGGCACCTTAGAGACTAACCAATTTATTTGAGCATAAGCTTTCGTGAGCTACAGCTCACTTCATCGGATGCATCCATGTAGCTGAGAGCGGTCAGGTAATTGGGCACATTTGGACACCCTAGCTAATAGCCCACCGAGTTTCCTACCTGCCCAATGATAAAGTACCACCTGGAGCCTTAAAGTTCCACCTGCCCTGCGAGAAGGGGGGAGGGTCCTTGTAACCAGAACTCAACGTTTTTCAGTGGCTTGCCCCCCTGCAGAGGGACAGGTGCAATTTGAAAGCACCACGGTCTGTCTCCCTACCACATTTCTTCACCTCCTCACTGATGCCAGACTGAGCAGAGACAGACATCCTGCCCTGACCATCATCAGATTCCATGATTCCATACCTATAGGAGCACTCATCCGGAGCAGCGACACAAACCACTACCGTATCAGTGCCAATGCCTCTCCACCGTCGTGCTGAGACTCTGCAACAATACCTGCTTGGAGGCTGTTGGTGCCACCGGAGGACGGGATGTGCACTGGTGGGCCTATCACCAGGGGAATGCTAGTGGCTGAGAATGCCCTGCTTCCTGGCTCTGGAAAGCTTTGCTAACACACATAAGCAAATCCCCAGCAGATTGTAACAGAGGGGAGAGGCCATTCTCCAAGTAAGCATGTGCCAGATCAATCAGGGCTTTCAAGATCATGTGCAGCACCTTGCAGTGAGCAGGCAGTCATTGGAGAACATGGCACTTGGATGTTTCATGCTGGTACCAGCCCACCCATCCCCACCTTCTGAGCCACAGCCCTGAGTCAGCAGCAGTGTGGAGCTCCCAGACACAGATCTCTCCTGCTGGTGGACTCGAGTCCTTGCACATGGAGGCAGCAAATCGAATCCACCCACTAGTGCAGAAAGCTTCTCCCCAGTGCTCTGGACCCAGTGCAGACGGGGAGGCAAGGCCATGGCTCTCGTCTATGGGGAGGTTGGAAGGGGACAGAAACAGATGAAAGGAGTCCTTGTGCTTCCTAGAGAGCACAGGGTGTGCAGCGACTGCTATGGTGTGAGCAGCCACTCAAGATGGGGGGGCATCACCTGGCTTGCTGTTCCACTCACAGCCGAGGCTTTAGGAGGCAAGCACAGCAATGTGCACTAGTAATAACCCCACCTTGCTGTTACGCATCATCACTCTCCATGCACTTTACAAAGAAGGCCAAGATCATTATCCCCAATTTACAGATGGGGAAACTGAGGCACAAGGTGGTGAAGTGGCTTGCCCAAGGTTTAGCCGGCAAGACAGTAACAGAGACAGGAATAGAACCTAGGTCTCCAGCCTAGTGCTCTACCCACGAGGCCACGCTGGGAGGTCTTCAATCCACTTGCTTCTAGCCCCTCTTCTCATTGCAAAGCAAAGGGCTCAGCGAGGCTGCACCTGCAGTTCTGTAACCCAGCAAACAAAAATGAAGTGGCAAACTGCTCTCCTAGGCAAGCGCTCCTATTTGTGCATCTTTGCCTGTGTGCAAAACCTAATGTGCTTGAATCAAACCTCCCCGTCTGGATTTGGATGTTCTAGCCAGCAGAGAGCACAACTCTCTCTCTTTTTAAGAAACTCTGTTGGACATTTCAAACGAAAATCTCTGCCTTCGGGAGGTGGCTGCGATTGACACGTGTTGAGATATCGCGGTGCCAAGAAATCGGCTAGATCAAGTCAAAAACTATAACCACACGTACCAATTGGAGGTGTGTTTGTGTGGATACTCCATGAACACCGTCCTCCGATGGGAGTACGCTGTTCTGAGCCACGTGCTGCCGCACTGCGATTTAATTGCACGTTGCACGGCCGAAAAGCTTTTCACAGGATTTACTTTTCATGAAATGTGGAAAGTTCCAGAGTAATGTACTTATGATTCAAATATATGCAGATAATTGATGCTTCCTGTGGCTTCCAGATGGTCTAAAAGGAAAATTTTATATCCTCCTGATTACTACTGCAAGCAAACGGAGAAAGCCCTTTAGGAAGGAAATGTAGCACTTCAACCTGTTACAAGTGTTTGCTTACAAGGAGTAGGAATTCAAAGAGAGGTCACAGAACCCCAGAGGCCTGCTCGGTCATCTGCTCCATCTTTTCTTCAATGCAGCTGCTGTCCCCTCCGTCCACCTCCTTGAATGCTGTCGAGTGGGCATGCATGGATGTGACAGAGCCAAATTCAGCCTGTAGCGTGCGCTTTTTACAGGATGTCAGTGAAAAACCTGCCCTTCAGTGCTACACAGTTGCTGCAGGAATTGGAGTTTCTACATGAACGTTTCAGAGGAGCAGCCGCGTTAGTCTGTATTCGCAAAAAGAAAAGGAGTACTTGTGGCACCTTAGAGACTAACCAATGTATTTGAGCATAAGCTTTTGTGAGCTACAGCTGTTATTTCCCTGTAAAACGTTAGGGGCCTATAATATCCTCAGCCTGGCAGGGAAGTCAGCAAGGGTCACCGGGCAGGGATTCAGCTGCCTCCCTCCATTAGGAGGTGCGGTTTGCTCTGCCCTCCCCACACCATGAAAGAAAGCAAGAGTCTGGCCCATAGACCCTGGCAATACCCTGTTATCCACATGGGGGGGTGGGAGGGGGAGGCAGTGTCCCTCTTCCTCTGCAGCTCTGGTCCCTGCAGTTCTGACAGCTTCCTCCACCCTCCACCTTCACTGTTCAGCTCCATAGGAGTCCTGCTGCTTGGGGCTCCTCTGGCCTTAGAGTAAGGGTCACCCCGTCACAGAGCAGTTGCAATGGAAATGTACCAGTCTCTGTCTGTAGCACATCTCCAGGGAAACTTCCTCTGGGTGCAGGCAGCGTGCAGGGGAGGGGAGGTGGGGAGGCAGCGGGAGGATGGGAAATATGCCTCTCCTTTGGCTCACCCACTGCCTTCTTCATCCCCAACACTGATCCCCCAGTGTTAGGGGTAGGGGATGCTACTGAATTGCCCCCTCCTTCCTGTTCTGCATAGCGACAGGGAGATCTGGCCCCATCCCACCGAATCCATTTACATACCTAATGGCACGGGCCATGGACTCTGCCCAGCAAGCCTTTCCTTGGCTGTTTGCCTCAAGGGGCAATCCCCAAGGAGCTCCCACTAGAAAAGCACCCCGGCCGGCATGATGGCGCTAAGACACAACTGATCTCTGTGTCCTGATGTCCCTGCAACATGCTTCCCTGCCTGCCAAGCACCTTCTCTCTCCCGCTTCCACCAATTGCTCTGTGAGCCAGTCTGCAGACTCACCAGCTGGGGGAGGAAATATAAAAGTCCCAGCTACAGGTAACTTCCCATCCCTTTCCTCAAGGCTTATTTTATTTCCAAAACCAACCCACTCAAACTGCTGGGTACAAACCACCCAGATCTTTTCCAGCTTCAGCCAGCGGGAAGGAGAGAGAACCCACCCCTTCCCCTGGGGTAGACTCCTTCCCTTTTATAGCCCTGCCCAGATCAAGCTACGCGATAGCTTTGTGTAACCACTTACACAGAGGAGCAACTTTACATAAAACTCACTCCCGTCCCCTGGCCTTTTCCATCTGCTCATCGTTAGTGGTTCCTACCCACTCCCTTTGCTGAATCAGCTTCCAGTGTCTTCTCTTGTGGATTTTAGGGCCTAATCCAAAGCCCACTGAATTTAGGGTTGCCAGGTGTCCGATTTTTGACTGGAACGCCCAGTCAAAAAGGGACCCTGGTGGCTCTGGTCAGCACTGCTGACCGGGCTGTTAGAAGTCCGGTCAGCGGTGCAGGCCAGCTCCCCACCCAACTTCGCGCGACTCCAAGGAAGCTGCCAGCATCTCCATCTGGCTTCTAGGTGGAGGGATGGCCATGGGGGCTCTGCGCAAACAAAAAAGGGGTGGGGCAGGGGACAGGGCAAGCGTGTTCAGTTTTCTGTAAATAGAAAGTTGGCAACCCTAACTGAATTCACTGGAAAGACTCACGTTGCATTCAACAGGCTTTGAATTTGGCCCTTAGGTTGTTGACTATTCAGGGTAGGGAACTTACCAATCCCTTTTTGTAAAGTATACCTGGAGAGTCACAGAAATAAAAGTTTAAAATATTAACAGATTTTTTTTAAAAAAATTGAACATATGAGTATTTGGATAGGAAGTGCTTGCTCTCCTGGTCAAGGAACAGAAACAATGTCATGTGACTTACCTGATCAATTAATAGGCAGCAGGTTTAAAACAAATAAAAGGAAGTATTTTTTCACACAATGCACAGTCAACATGTGGATCTCCTTGCCAGAGGATGTTGTGAAGGCCAAGACTATAAAAGGGTTCAAAAAAGAACTAGATAAGTTCATGGAGGATAAATCCACCAATGGCTATTAGCCAGGATGGGCAGGGATGGTGTCCCTAGCCTCTGTTTGCCAGAAGTTGGGAATGGGCGACAAGAAATGGATCACTTGAGGATTACCTGTTCTGTTCATTCCCTCTCGGGCACCAGGCACTGGCTACTGTCAGAAGACAGGATACTGGGATAGATGGACCTTTGATCTGACCCAGTATGGCCATTCTTATGTTCTTATCACAACTAGGCAGTGCAGCACAAATTCGGAAAATTGAGCATCAGAGAATCGCTGACTGCTCATAAAACAATTGGAAAACAAATTAATCAAATACATTCAAACAACGAATAAACTTGAGGAAATGGCAGTTAGATCACAGCTATTTTATGAGCACATAGATGATAAATTCTTAGGCTAAATTATTTGTTATGAATGCTTCACTCAGCTCTTCTCACAAAGAACCATAGGTCCTACACTCAGCTGCATTCTGGATCAGCCTATCAGGGCTTTTCCCTCAGCGCAGCCTATTCAGGCCTTAATGCTATAATAATAAATACTTCTTTCCATTTCCATGGCAACTTCATCTGAGGGTCTTAAAGCACTTAACAAACATTGAGCCTCACAACAGCTTTGAGAAGCAGGAATGTCACCCATTTTAGAGATGAACAAATAAAGTCTCAGTAACATGAGCAGGAATGTCACCCATTTTAGAGATGAACAAATAAAGTCTCAGTAACATGAATAGTTTTTTGGACGCATGCCCATCCTTGCTGGATATAGCTGCATGCTTCTCCTATATGGCCTAACAAGTATCATCAACTAAAAACAATGGGTCAGTCTCCACTCTTTGTTTACTCTTGTGCAAATCCATAGAAGTCAACGAGGAAGGATGTCTTTCTGTTCCAAGGCATTTCTCCTTTGGCCACATCATAATTTTTATATTGCTTTAAATAGCCAGGCATATCTGATCACTGAAGAGCACTTGCATTTGCATAGTTCCCTGGAGATGCCCAGGTTCGGGGGGATGAAGGGAAGGAATTAACATCCTGTAAGAGCAGAAGTGTTTTTGCTATGTTATCCATCTGGGCTCTGGCCATCCCTGGAGTGTTCCAATTAGCTCTCTTAATAGGGGTGGATGGAAGAAGTGCCATAAAGTGAGTCAGGCCAGCATGAAGGGCTGCCATGAGATCCAGACCTGTTATTAAACCAGCCTTCCTGGCTGCATACATTAATTTGAGTTTCTCTCTTGTATTTGACTGGCGATGTGCTTGAGGTCGGTGGCAAGGCCCCTGTTCCCATTGCTTATTTCCCCCATCCTGTGTGGCTCAACGGGAGCTGTTAAGCTGGGCTTCATTAAGAGGCTTCTAATTTAATAGATTTGCGACAGGAGGGTGACTTCTTTGTTGGCGCCTTTGGCCTCCATCTCATTTGCTGCTTGCCCTCAATTTTCCCCAACCCTCTTGCTCCACAAAAAAGCAAGAGTCAGGGTCAGGAATTGCCTGAGCCAGCAGGGCTGCCCAGGCTGCCTGCAGCTCCCTGACCCTTTGGAGAACTAGGGGAGGGGAGAAGTGGGGGCTGCATCAACTGAGCCTGGCTCACTCCCTTCACAGGGACAGAACTCCAAATCTCTCTAACTGAGAGAAGCTAGGTGGAGCAAGAGAGGGGACACACCTTCATCTTCTCACCACTAGCATATAGGGAGGGCTGCTTGTTCAAAGTAAGGCCAGTCCAGACAAGCAGGACTGTGGTGAGCTGGGGCTCCCTGCTCTAACCCAATTCCTGCCTGATCGCAGATGAGGATCGCCCAGCGTGGGGTTTACAGCAACACTGTGGTGATGACAGCCAGGTGCTTCCCATAGATAGATGGTATTAATCTCCAATTCTCTAATTATAAACCCCTTATCTGATTATTATGGAGTTCACCAAAGGCCTTTACTATAACCTATCCTTAAAGATTAGTTGGGGCTTCTACTGTAAAATCCTACTGTTGGAGACCTTTGCAAAAAAGATTCATTTTGAACTGAAATCTCTCTGTGCTTAGACTCGGCCTGAAGTTGAGAAGTTCAGCAGCACTGGTTCAGTCATTCATTACTCTCGTGAGCTGATTCCACCTGAAATTTGCATATGTGCATAACCCAAGCACTACTGATGCTAATCTCTCCCATCCCTGCACCCTTTCCTCTAGAGAAGCAAAGGCAAGTGGTGAGACACATTACTTGATCCACGGGTTTCAGTTCTGCTTCTTCCTGCTCCCCAAAATGGGGCTATGCATGAAGTCCCCACTGTGCTTGGCCTACGTCCTTCATTCATGGAGGAAGGATCAGAAAATGCCGCTGAATTACTGATAAAGTCAGAACAGGTAGTTGAAACATTTAAGATGACATGAAATCACAGTGAATGCAATGGGAGTGGACCACAGAGAAGAATTCCATCTCTTGGACTAGGTTGTTTTCCTCTAATTACTTGAATTGCTCATGTAGTCAAATGAAGCATCAGTGGTGGCATATGTTTCTCAAGAAGCATATGTTAATCAGCATTCTTAAGTTGACAATGTATATTTTTTATTCAAGATAATATAGGTAGGTGCTAAGTTGAGAAGCCAACTGCAAGGACTGAATGACTTAGAAGATTCCATGAATAACTAGTCTGGATACCAAGGAATTAAATATAATGAGCTTAAACTCAAAAAGGAAGCTTACAAGAAGTGGAAATTTGGACAGATGACTAGGGAGGAGTATATAAGGAGGTGGAATTTCCATCCTTAGAGGTTTTTAAGGTCAGGCTTGACAAAGCCTTGGCTGGGATGATTTAGTTGGTGTTGGTCCTGCTTTGAGCAGGGGATTGGACTAGATGACCTCCTGAGGTCTCTTCCAACCCTAATATCCTATGATTCTATGAATGGTGGTTACTTTTTCCTCATTTCTATTGTAAGAGGGTTATGGCTGCAGCTGTATCATTTTTACTTAATCACAATTAGTCATTTGGGTTTCTTTAATTAAGTCCAGATCCCGATACCCTTATTTAGGTTGAGTAGCACTGAAATCAAAGGACAACTTGTGGAATAAAGTGCTACTCAGCATGAATCTGGCCCAGAGATTGTAAAGTCCTTGGCGCTGAGAAACCATCATGTTATTTGCCTGCAAAGTGCCATTCCCCAGACTGTGCTATTGCACTGTATAAACAATAGTAAACATATTTTTCCATCTTACTTTCTCATTTTTGATCACCTTTCAAACCTGGATTGTGACTGGAGATGTAGCAACAGCTCCCATTCTATAGAAGTTAAGCAAGCAGCATGATGCACCTGATTCAGCTAATTAACAAAAGAGTCCACACTGTGCATGGAGTGCTTGCTTCCCACTGGCTTCTGACATGCTGTGCCTGTCCAAGGAGACAGCAAACAAGGGTAAAGAAATGACAGAAGCCTTGTTGATTGCGTGGACTTTATAATAAGTGGCACTTTACATTCTGTAGATTGAGGTCTGGAAATAACACTGGCAGCCATTATGCATGTGTGGTATGTCACCTTGATGCAGTGGCATGGAATTTAACGTGAGGAAAAATTTACATAACTGATTACTGGCAAACAAGGTAAAGTGATTTTGATTAATAAGTCAGCTTTTTCCTACAGTTATCACTCCATGTTATCTGAGATATTGCAGGTATAAAAGGGGACTGTGGTATCCCTGTTTCACGTTGTGATAACCCTACAGAATGCTAACTTTTCCACGGCATGCACTATGTCCTGTTTATTCTGGAATATGTGCATACAGAACAAGGTTGTTAGCCTCCAACCCTATGTACACCAGAGGCCAAGTATGAATTCAAGTTGCAAGGGCTATGTATATAACAGAACTGCCTTCTCCAAGCACTCAACAATCACAAGTCTTGCCCCCAAACCATCCTGAGAGGATAGGGACAGCATGTGAGACGCCAGTGAGAAGCAGTCTTTCATGCACAATGTGGACGTCTATTCATTAGATAAATTAGGTACATTGTGTCCACTTAGCTTCTGTCCGAGAAGTGAGGTACCGAGCAGCCTTCCAGTAGAAGTAGGGGGGGCAAACACCCTAACAAGACTAAAAATTGGGATTTTTGGTATGCAACAAAATTTGGGCATTTTGAAGTTTGGTTTTGTTCAGAATCACAATTAACCCATTTTTTAAAAATTTCTCATGAACCAGAAACCCTGATATTATTTTGCTTTGAAAACACTGCCAGGTGGTGTTACTCCCCAGACTGGCCGCTGCTGACTGAAACATGACATTCTTGTCAGTTTCACCACTGCTATTGTGGGCAGCCCAGGGAGACAACTGGCCCGGGAGTCTGGAAGCCATGGGGTAGTTCCCATGGCACAACTGTCCTGGAGCCTATCCTCTGTGAGAGCCCCCAGGATTTCCAGACTCCCTGTTGCAGAGCCACAAGCTTATACTCCAAGACCTTGGCAAGATCCAGCTATCCCAGGGTTACTTAGCTCCTGGCTCCCTGGGTAAACCCCATTTAGAGATGGGTCTCCCAGGACTTCCTGGCTCCATGGCAGGGGAACCTCAGCTAGAGATGGGTCTTGCAAGGCTTCCAGGCTCCTGGCTGCACAGCAGGGACCCTGGAAGCCCTGGCATGACCAGGCTGCCGCGGAGCAGCAGACCCTAAAAATCTGGAGTTCCCAGCACTGGGGCAGTCCGCATGGCAGGTGAGCTGACAGAGGACCCAGAAGATTTCTGACAGAAACCTGCCTGTGATTCAGTGAAAGTTCATTTCACTTTTGCAAGAAATTTCAGGTTTGATGAATCAGCATTTTCTAATGAAATACAGTTTCATGGGAAAATGTTTTACCAGCTCTACCCAGGAAGTCCCTTCCAGCCCTGTGTCCTATGAGTTTGCCCTGAAAGATTTGGGGTTCTTTTAATTTGTGTTTAGGGGTTACATTTTCAAGCTTTTCTCTGCAGCCACAAGGGCCAGAAACTTAATCTCTCTTTTTTTTTAAATGAAGGCTGAGATTCTCGGGCAACCACCTGGATTCTAGCAGCTGAGGCTCTAAGAAAGACATAAAATATTGTGAGACTTGCGATAAAATTAGAAGGATTAAACAACGTTGGACATAGTCCAAGGTACTGAGTTGTAAACTCAGTTCCTCAGCATGTCTGCCCCTTGTGGTCCAAAGCTGAGGGTATGAAAGATCTATAGGTGGCAAATGGGAGGAAATGTGGATTTATGGCCTTCCTTAGCTAGCAGATTGAAGTCCGGAGCTAAGCACCCTAACTATTAGGATAGCTCAGCACTGGAACAGGTTATCTAGGGAGGTTGTGGCATCCCTGTCATTGGAGGTTTTTAAGAACAGGTTAGACATACACCTGTCAGGGATGGTCTAAGTTTATTTGGTCCTGTGTCAGGGTGTGGGGGCTGGACTCACTGATCTCTTGAGATCCTGTTCAGCCCTACATTTCAGTGCTAAATGCCCTTCTTTCAAATACAGTGGAAGGAACAATCAATCCTCTTTATACAGTGAGGCAGCTGGAAACAATGGAGGCTACCACCCAAGGCACCGTGCTGCATGGCAAGACCTGAGTAGATCTAAGCCGTGTAGTCCAAAGGTTTCGCTGACTAAAAACACAGAAACTAGGAATTTGCTTTTTGCAAGCTGTATGTGTGTGTTAGAGGAAAAGTCCAGAAGAACAGTTGTGACCCTGAGAAGAGGCAGAGAGACAGAGAATCATAGGGTTAGCAGGGACCACAAGGATCATCTAGTCTAAGGCCCTGCCAAGATGCAAGACTTGTTGTTTCTGTCTCTCCACCGAGCTTAGCACAGAGCCCGCTGGAGAGGAGACTTGGGGATTTCTGAGCAAGGAAACTTTCTGCTGTCTGCTTCTATTGTGCTGAAGGAAACAGGACTCCATCCAGTCTTTGAAAATAAACAGGATGGCACCAAAGAATAAACCCGATTTGTGTAATTGATTTCTTCTCCTAATGGAACCAACCCTCAAGGCCTCAGACACTGGTTAACCACTAAGGCCAAAAGGGGCACAGGCACAATTAAATTAACCAACTAATTGTAAAAAGAAAAACTAAACGACTAAATTGGAGCGAATGGAGAGACAGTCCAGCCGCCAACGTTTAGCCACAGAAAGAATAAAAGAAACTGAGGTGGTCAGAGTAGCAGAGCCCTCATTTCCCAGTGTTTAGTGCCTTAGCAGGGTGCTTGACTGCTAATAGCCACTGTTCCCCAGGAGCGTGCTGGTGCCGGGATGAACATTCCCCTATACAGAGGGTATTCCCTCACCCACCCACACTTCTCCTACTCAAAAATCACTGGGTTATTTTTGCTCAGACTTAAACACCTCTGGGCCAATATCAAGCCTGGGAAATTTCAGCCTGAAAGATGCTCATTACAGAAAGAGCTGAGCAACTGAAAACAGGAGCTTAAAACAATCACACATAGGCCATCTAACAACTATGACTGTTGCCAGAATTCCAGCTGTACCTTCCCCAGGCCTGAAGAAGAGCTCTGTGTAAGCTCGAAAGCTTGTCACTCTCACCAACAAAAGTTGGTCTAATAAAAGTGTAACAATGCTGCCCTTGGTGGGACACTTCTGAAAGTATCGATTCAGGACAAATTGGTGAGAGCAGAGCAGTTACAGCCCAAGGCTGGGGTTCCTTTGCACACTAAGGCAAACCAAACCAGCCAAACAGAGAGGACTTGGGTTTTACCCCACTGTCTATCCATAAGTCAGACAAGCAATTCCCTTAGACACTCCAGTTTCCCAGTATCGCCACCAGTGCCACTTGTTATGGGGATGAATGGTTACGAAAACCAATACCTCAGTAAAAGAAAAAGGTTCTCCTGATCCCAAAGGACCAAGCCCCAGACCCAGGTCAACATACAAGTCAGATCTTACCCACAAATCACGCTGTTGCCAATCCTTTAGAATCTAAAATCTAAAGGTTTATTCATAAAAGGAAAAAGATATAGATGAGAGCTAGAATTGGTTAAAGGGAATCAATTACATCCAGTAATGGCAAAGTTCTTGGTTGAGGCTTGCAGCAGTGATGGAATAAACTTCAGGTTCAAATCAAGTCTCTGGAGTACATCCACAGTTGGGATGGGTCATTCAGTCCTTTGTTCAGAGCTTCAGCTTGTAGCAAGGTTCCTCCAGAAGTAAGAAGCAGGATTGAAGACAAGATGGAGGGGTTTTTAGGGCCTTTTATATTCTCTGCCCGTGGAAGGACACCTCTTTGTTCTGACTGTGGAAAATCACAACACGATGGAGTTTGGAGTCACATGGGCAAGTCACATATCCATGCATGACTCAGTTCTTTACAGGCCGACACCACTGTTTACATGTTAGTTTGAACATTCCCAGGAAAGCTCAGATGTGGATTGGCGTCTCCCAAAGTCCTTTGTCAGTTAAGTGGTTTTTTTGATTGGGCACCTACTGAGAATAGTCCTTTCTCAAGAAGCTGACCAAATGCTTCACTGAGGCTACTTGGAATCAAATACATTTGAGATACAAGTACATAGCCCATATTCATAACTTCACATACAAAAATGATACACACATACAGATAGAATAATCATAACGAGTAAATCATAAGCTCTTTATAGACACCTCACGCAACAACCTTTGTACAATATTTGCTGCAAATATATAACAGTGGTTGCAACAATGATCTATATGGTCACAGTTTATGTCAATAACATCACAAAAAGCTATTACCTCACCCACCTAGTCTCTCTACTATCCTGGGACTGACATGGTGACAACAACACTGCATACAGCTGTAACACGAACACATACCAGTTATGATGATGGTCTTTCTTCCCAGCTGCCACAAAGACATCCTTTGTGAGAAGCTATCATAGAGTCATTATGCCAGCACACTCTGTATTGCATTCGTATCTGCTGTCAGGTCACCTGTCTCCAGCCAGAGGTAGATAAGCTCAGTGTCTGTGGTATGCAGAATCTGTGAAACTGCAAAATTGCAAGGCAGCCGTTGATGTGGTTAGATACCTTATACATTGAAACCAAAGTACATCGACGCCACAAGCTTAAAAGACAAGTCTGCCGATACACTTACCATGGATAATAGAAAAGCAGATAAGCTAATGGGGCTGTGACAGAGTGTGAGTTGAATTATGACTTTGTCTTGTTCTCCACGTGGAAGTGTTGGACGCTATACCTGCACAAGCCTGGACGTGCCCAAAGACCTCCTTTTCTACTGTATGCCAGCCAGCTGACCAGCCCAGGAAAGGTGTTTGACACCTCCCTGAAGGACTTACACTATGTCTACATGTAACTCTTCTGCCAGTCAGAGTTGGCAGCAACAAGGTCCGGGTTCAGTATCTAGGGTTCCTTTTCAACAATACAACACAAACCAGCTCGAGCCCCCACCCAGTGACCTGGGACAATTACACACCACCCCCGGGTGCCTCTGAGAGGCAATACGTCCCCTCTCGCAAGCACAGAGTCTGAGTGTAGCATTGGCTCACTTGGCTCTGTGGAAGAGAAGCCAGGTGAGGTGATATTCATTTGGGGCCTGACTAGCTCCCACAGAAAACAATCAGCGTTTTGCTCACTGAATTCCCTGGGTGCAGGGTACTGGGTTCTAGGAGTGGGCGATGAAGGCGATTGCCTTGGGCACCAACTTCCAGGATGCACCATACTACTCCACCACTCAGCTCTTTTGCGCTCCATTCTGAGTGGCCAGCTGTGTTTGTTTTTTGCTTGGCTGCTGGGGGGAGGCAGAAAAAATATTTTTCGCCTGGCTGGCAGACTAGGTGCAGGATCAGGCCCATATGTGGGAAATAGATTTAGGGTGGTTAACGGAGAACATTATAGCATTTGGAAGCTGAGACTCTGCTGTCACCCTGGGACGAAGGTAAAGGGTGTGAGTAACTGTTAGCCTGAACTGGTCTTGATTTGGACAGTCGTGGCCTCACAGTAGCCAGAGGCTTGAAAGGCAATAACTGTTCCTATTGCAGACATGGACTCCACAAAGGAGGAAGGATACTGTCATTAGCTTTTGACATGTCATGTGGTCTGCTGCTACAGGAAGAGGCTACAGCTGTATTTGCTAAGAGATAGGTTGCATGGCCTTCTAACAGGTCTATGTCAATAAGTGTGTCTTTATCACATTAACTAATCATCCATCCATCCACACTTCTGTACAGTGTGCACATCTGCCGAGTCTGATCTGTGCAATGTTTTCTGAAAGATGCTCCACCCACCCTCGATTCTCAAGTGAGCCATTTCTCAAAGCAGGAAAGAGGCAACAAACTGGTAAGAAGGCTGCTATATCTGAAGGTCAGTAACTCATCCCCCTTGCCTGTGTGTTTATATGCAGTTAGCTGATGTGCTGGACATTTCTCAAGCAGTTAGAACCATGCGTCAGATCCTGCTTTTTAGCAAGTTGTTTACCCAATATATTACATTCAAGCTATTTAAATATTGACAGATTGGCTAAAATCCAAATTTGATATGCCACCATTAACACATTTTCACTGTTTCAGAGCTTACAAAAGAGCCAGAATGTTCACTGGCAGTCAGGTTTAATAAGTATGCAAATCATGATTTGTGCTTACAGTCACACTCTTCTGGTACATGATTCAGTGCGCCAACTTGGCACTCCCTTTCCGATAGGAGATAAACAGAGCTACAAGAATTAAGATGATACAGAATTTCTTTTGTAAACTGGACAGGTTTCAACATGTACGCAGAATTATATTTCATTCCTGTTACTCTGGACTGTGGATTTGCTATACGAAACTTTTTTCTATTGTACTGCTAATCCACAGGTCCTTGGGCCAGAAGATGTGAACAAAGTGTCTTTCTACTTTTTTTCAGGTCACACTTAACTCTTAAGCTTGAATCTTCAAATAGCTAAGAAAGCTGCTTTCTCTGTAATCAAAGAGTTAGAAGAAACAGAGTATTATGGTTCTGTATTAGCCAGGAGCATAGGGAACAGAACCATAGCTATTTAGCACACAATTCAAGCAGTAATAATGGCCAGTTTGCACCTTACATAGTTAGAATACTTCCCTTCTGCACACTCCTTTTCAGTCATAGCAGTCTCTTTTGTCTTACGATATATGACACTGCACTGATAATTTGAGAGAAAGAATGGGCCAGTGGGTAAGGCACTCGGGGGATCTGGGGTTGGCATTGCCACATGCCCTGTGTGAGCTGGGCAAAAATTATGCGACTCTGAGCACATCATTTAACCTCCATGTGCCTCAGCCCCCCACATCTTCTCTACCCTTAAAGGACTGTTGTGACGATAAATGTGCAATGCTTATGTGGCACTCAGGTATTACAGTGATGCAGACCACATAAGTACATAGACATATAAGATTATACTGGATGATACTAGGGAAGATCAAAGGGAAAACTGTAACTCTCTTCATGTTGTAGGCATTTCTTCCTTCTCCTTTGTTATCGGCACCTGACTCCACTCTAGTTACAGTAACAGTTACTGTTTAAGTCAATTAAGGAATTAATCTTTTCTCTCAACTCACACTCCTTTGAGAGCATCAGCAAAAGGGTTGCTAAGTGTCATTTGTTGTGAATGTAAAAGGCATTCTCTTCTGCTTTTGAATATCGATGTATTTGATCGTGCATCAGGTCACACAAATTGATGATTGGGGAGACGTTTTGCTGGGTTTCTGGTAATTCCTTGATCATTTTTCAGAGTAGTGGCCGTGTTAGTCTGTATCCGCGAAAAGAAAAGGAGTACCTGTGGCACCTTAGAGACTAACAAATTTATTTGAGCATAAGCTCACAAAAGCTTATGCTCAAATAAATTTGTTAGTCTCTATGGTGCCACAAGTCCTCCTTTTGAGCATTTTTGTTATTGTTAGTCTCATGTGAAGAACTGTAACATGCAGCTTGCTCTTCATAGTTCATTTTTTGCCTCATTCATTAGCCTCACTGCCTGCAGCATAGAAGGTTATGAGCAGGATTGCTCGAAAAGCCCCCATTTACAGCAGGACGATGGGCACAGGCTCTCCACACACCCCTTCCCCCTTTCAAGTTGCAAATCTTACCTAATTTTTTCCTCTCCAGGATGTAGACAGCAGTTCAAAGTAACAGAAACGGTCCTCTGAATTCAGGGACAGCTGTGTGCTTTGAATCACAACCAATTCCTTGTGAAAACAGAGTTGTCTCCTCCAATCCCACTTTCCTTGTGGAGTTTATAAGGCAGCTGAACTTACCTGCCTGAAAGGTTCCCGCCATCTTGACCTCCAGATGCTTAACACTTTCTTGTCTGAACTTCTGCCAAGCAGCACAGATAGAAGAGATTGTCCTCGGGGGGGCCGCTGTCCTCCCAGTACCACAACAGATAGTGTATCCCATCGTCACAGTGTTCCCATAACACCACTCCTCACTTAGCAAGGGCGCAAATGAACCAGAACCAGACATCACTGGCTGGTACTTAGGATCCAGCCCATTCTTGTACAGATTTATTTTCCTTAGTGAAGGGGAACTTTGTCTTGCTGAAAATGCCATGACAGTAAACGTTCTCATGGTATTTTGAATATCTGAGAAACAGCTTGTTGTTGTGGGTTGTTATTACATGTGATCACCAGCAGGGCAGTCAGTAGATGAAGAAAGGAATAAGGGGGAGCAGGAGGGGTATGGAAGAGAAGTGGCAACTAAGGACAGAAAGTCTGGTTCAGTGGTCAGGGTCCTAATCTAGGAGTAAGGAGACATGAGCTCAAGGCCCTGCTTTACCACAGACTTCCAGAATGACCTTGGTCAAGTCATTTAATCTTTTAGTGCCTCAGTTCCCTATCTCTAGAATGGACATAACAGCATTTCCCTACCTCACAGGAGTTAGGCCTGGGTGCACAAAAGGAGTTAGGTGTTGTGATGTTGGGTGTCTCAGAATTGAACTTGTAGGTGCCTAGAATGTGGCTGCAATTCACAAAGCATGAGTACAGCCACCTAGGCTCCCTACACAATGAATGGGGAGAAACAGGCACCTTAGAGCACAATTCACAAAGGCCATCATGCTGGGCAGGGAGCCACCTAAGCTAGCCAATGGGAGAGGCTCACCAAAGGAGCACGTATTAAGCCCCATCGCCTTCCAGAGATAGGCACCTAAATCCAGGCTGTAGGGAGGTACCTAGATCTGCTAGTGAGTTTCAACCTTCTCTTGGAGTTAGGCACCTGCACCATTATTTAGGGAGGTGGGAGACACCCTCTGTCTGAAGGGGAGAAGAGATCTGAATTGGGGTCTGCCACCTCTGAGGTAAGTGCTCATGGGCAAGATCTTGAGCATGAGAATGATTCTAAAGCCTGGTCAGAGCACTCACTTGACAGGTAGGAAGCCCCTGTTCAAATCCCTTCTTCTCCTCAGACAAAGGAGGGACTTAAACCAGGATCTCCTACCTCCCGGGTGAGCACCCTAACCCCCGGGCTAAAAGTAGGTGGGTCATCCTTTCCCCCTCCCCCACTGCTTTGTGTGAACTCATGTGAGGGGCACAATCTGGTAGGTTAGCTCAGAGGCTGCTTACTGGATCAGGCCTCAGATGTGACTTAGGCAGCAAAATGTCTGTCTTCTCCCAGCTTGCGAATTAGGCAGGAGATAGGTGCCCAGGCACCCAGAGGGAGGCAGCAGTAGGCATGCTCAGAGACACCCGGGGAACTTTCATTGCAAAAACATAGGCACTGAGTTAAAGCACCTACAGAGTTCAGTGGGAGTTTTGTGCACTGGAGTGTCCCAAAATTGGGATTTAGGTGCCTAAGAGAGGGACTTGGGAGCCCAACTCCTATTGTGTATCCAGGCCTTATTCATTAATTATTGTGAGGGGCTCAGATGATATCAGGGCCACCAAAGCTGGTCTGGGCAGGAAACAGGTTTTCCCATCCTGTGAAAATTTGAGATTAAAAAATAAATCCCATTCTGCACTGGGATGAAACTGAGACCTTCCAAAAAAAGCTTTCATGAAAAATCAGAAAGAAAAAGAAACAGAAATGAACTTTAGAGTAAGCAATAGCCCAGTGGTTAGGGGACCCCTCCCTGGGAAGTGAGCGAGCCCACGTTAAACTTCCTTCTCTGTATGATTCAGAGAAAGATCTTGAACTGGGGGGGTCTCTCACTTCACAGGTGAATACCCTAACCACAGGGCAACTGGCTGTTTTAGGGGAAGGTAATTCTCTCTCTCAATCTCCTCCCCCCTTCACACACCCCCATCCTGGACCTGAGAACCTTGTCCAATAAAAGTTTAGTCAAAACTGATACATTCCTGCCAAAAGTTTTCATTTTGACAAATCAGCATGTTCCAACAAAAAATGTTTTCTTGAAAAATTTCTGGTCAGTTGTACATAAAAGAAGACTTAATAGAGAAGAAAAACAAACAGAAAGGGAAAATGGAAAGGAAAAGGAGAGAGAAGAAAGTGAAAGAGAGAAAAACAGGAGTCACATAGAAGAGAGAGAAGCAAATGGAAAGAGAATACATCCAAGGAGAAAGTGGTGCCCAGCTGTTCTGGAACATTCGGATTTATCCAGTGCCACGTGTGCACAGGCCTCGTGTTCATTCACTGTTAATAAAACAGTTTGACAGAGGAGTTTTTCCAATCACAATGGAACACATGACGGAGCCCAAAATAGGTTTCACAGAAGCCTCTGAGGGGATACAATGCACCTGAGACAGTGTCTGAGCAGATTACCGTTGTCAGGGACTTCATGAAGGGAACCAGGGACATAGAAATGAAATGTGTCTGTGTCAGATATCTTTGGGCAGATTCCAAACCCTGCTGAGGTCTAGGGAAAGACTCCCAGTGGACTTCAGTAGGCTTTGGATCAAGCCCACAATCCCTTCCAAAACAGGATCCATTGGAACGTGACAAAGAACAGCACATCACAGCCCATTATTTATTACAGTCTGTCTAGTCAAGGCAATGGAAGAGTGCAGGATCTCCACAACTAGAGAGTGTAAGAGGGAAGGGGCTGGAAACACATGTTAAGATTGAGACACAGAAACAAGATACTTCATCAGGAAGAATCCCCATTTAGGAAATGTTAAGGGCATAGGAGTCACCAGATTTACAGTAGATATTTTAGCATCTTTAAATCCAGAGGAAAGTGCCAAGGCTAATGATGAGACATTATATCCAGCACTTGTGGCATGTACCACAGCGTGAGCAGTTTAGTCAGAGGAAGCATTTCTCTCCATAGTCCGAATGTGCAGTAGGGCCGAGGGGTGCAGGAACTGTATCAAATTTTCTTATAAAATAATCCCCGTGAAAGCTAAATGCTGAGTGAGGCTTTCATGCTGTATCATCCCTGCTTTTTGCTATCTCTCATATGCACATTAGCATCTGAGACTCCTGGGCAGAAAACAATGTATTTGCAATGGAAATTTCCTTCATTTCCCTGCAGGATCTCGCAAAGTCTGCAAGTCTTCCTCTGAAGGGTGTCAGACTGGCTGATGGGTGTCACTTTAAGCGTTATGCAAAGAACGGGAAGCAGAATTTAGACATCTAAGAAGAGTGGGCACAAAGCTCAAGTGATGTCTTGGCATTGTCCACAAATCTAGGGACAAAGTCTGTTTGCAGCAATCACTAGATGATTTTCAGTTACAAAAACTGCATGGGTATAGCGGGGAGGGCTAAGAGAGTCTTGTTCATGGGTGTAAGCGTGGTGTGGGGGGGAATGACACCGTAGAACACCACTAAAAATCCTCTACTCACCTACAGTATCAGAGGCTTCTGTATGCAAAATTTTAGTATTGCCCATGCTCCAGCATCAATGTTCACAAAACCAAAAGGCTACAGATTGGAAGCTCTTTGAGGCAGGGACTGTCATTTCATATGTTTGAACTGGGACTGACGCTGTGGGGTCCCGCCCAGTTGTAGCCTTTAGGTGCAACTGCAGTATTATTAATAATATTTTATTTAATGTTTATAATACTTTGACGTGAAGCTCTCAAAGCCAATAGCTCTTTTAACTGTGAATATGGAAAAAATTTCTCTTGGTCCCTTAGAAAAATGGATGATGTTGCATTATGCACTATGATCTATACTCCAACAGGTAATTTAGTCTGAAAGTTATGAATGAAAGGAATACCCCATGTTACTGCAGGTACAGTTAACACTATTTGTTTTAACAACCAATGCCACAGTTTCATAGATTTTAAGGCCAGAAGAGACTCTCTGATGATCTAGTCTGACCTCCTGCACACAAGCCGAAGAACCTTATCCAGTTAACTCTGTGTTAGGCCCGTAACTTCTGTCTGATCAAAAGCATAACTTTTAGAAAGGGATCCAGTCTAGATTTAAGTATGTAAAGTTATAGAGAACCCTACGTAAGCTGCTCCGATGGTTAATTACCCTTAGTATTAAAAATTTGCACCTTACTCCAGTCTGAATTTGTCTAATTTCAGCTTCCAATCACTGGATCTCATTGTGCTTTTTACTGATAGCCTAAAGTGACATCTGCGATCAGAAATCTCTTCCCCATATAGGTACTTGTAGACCATGATCAAGTGACCACTTAATCTGCTCTTGGGTAAACTAAATAGAGTCAGCTTCTTTAGTCTCTCACAATAAGCCATGTTTCCCAAACCTCTAATCATTCTTGTAGCTCTTCTCTGAACTCTTGCCAATATGATTTTTGAAGTATGGACACCAGATATGGACACAATATCCCAGTAATGGTTTCACTACTGCGCTAAACAGAGGTAGTACCACTTTCTTCATTCTTGATAGTCCCCTGCTTATATACCCAAGGATTGTGTTCAACCTAGTTTCAATCTTGTAGTGGTAGCTCATGTTCATTTGGTTAGCTACAATTTCCCCTAAATCCTTTTGAGGGTCACTGCATTCCATGATACAGTCCCTCATCTTGTAAGTATGGCCTATACTCTTTGTTCCTAATTTCATGACCTTGTATTTGGCTTAATTAAAAAAATCACATGTTGTTCAAATGAGCCCCCCCTTATTGAGCAGTGCAGGTTGGTTTGTAGAACTGACCTGTCTTCATCATTATTTATCATTCTACCAATTTTTTTCACCACAAATATGATGAGTAATTATGTTATATTTTCCTTCAGATCTTTAATAAAGATAGTGAATGCACTGAGCTAAGGACAAAGCCCTGTGGAATCTCACTAGAAACACCTCACTAGATGACAATTCCCCATCTATAATTACTTGGTGAGATTGCTCAGTTAACCAGTTTTTAATCCATGTAATCTGGGTTACTTTGACTTTGTATAGTGCAAATTTTTTTTTATGAGACCATCACAAAGGACTAAGTCAAATGTCTTACAGAAGTCTAAGTATATTGTGTCAGCACAGTTACTTTTATTAAACTTGTGATCTCATCAAAAACAACAAGAAGTTTGCTTGATAAGACCGATTTTCCATAAAACCATGTTGACTGGCATTTATTATGCTACCATCTCTTTCATTTGTTACTGATTGGAAGCCACATGAGCCTCTTCATGATTTTATTCCAGATCCATGATAACCTAACAGGCTTGTAGTGATCTGGATCATCTTGTTTACCCTTTTTAAATATTAGCATAACATTAACTTTTCCCCAATCCTGTGGAACTTCCCCAGTGTTCCAAGATCTGTTAAAAGTCAACATTGATGGTTCAGGGAGCTCCTTGGCCAATTCTTTTAAAATTCTTGGGTGCAAGTTTTCTGGTCCTGCTGATTTAAGAACATTTAATGCTAATAGTTGCTGTTTAACATCCTCCCTAGTCACTGTTGGTATAAAACATTTATTTATCATTGTAAGATATGAATACATCATCCTGCTTCTTTCCAAATAGATTTCAGAGTAACAGCCGTGTTAGTCTGTATTCGCAAAAAGAAAAGGAGTACTTGTGGCACCTTAGAGACTAACCAATTTATCTGAGCATAAGCTTTCGTGAGCTACAGCTCACTTCATCGGATGCATACTGTGGAAACTGCAGAAGACATTATATACACAGAGACCATGAAACAATACCTCCTCCCACCCCACTCTCCTGCTGGTAATAGCTTATCTAAAGTGATCACTCTCCTTACAATGTGTATGATAATCAAGTTGGACCATTTCCAGCACAAATCCAGGTTTTCTCACCCTCCGCCCCCCCCCCCCCCAACTCACTCTCCTGCTGGTAATCGCCCATCCGAAGTGACCACTCTCTTTACAATGTGTATGATAATCAAGTTGGGCCATTTCCAGCACAAATCCAGGTTTTCTCACCCTCCCCCAAAAACACACACACACAAACTCACTCTCCTGCTGGTAATAAACCAGTCGGAGAACACTTCAATCTCTCTGGTCACGCAATTACAGACATGAAGGTCGCTATCTTACAACAAAAAAACTTCAAATCCAGACTCCAGCGAGAAACTGCTGAATTGGAATTCATTTGCAAATTGGATACTATTAATTTAGGCTTAAATAGAGACTGGGAGTGGCTAAGTCATTATGCAAGGTAGCCTATTTCCCCTTGTTTTTTCCTACTCCCCCCCCAGACGTTCTGGTTAAACTTGGATTTATGCTAGAAATGGCCCACCTTGATTATCATACACATTGTAAGGAGAGTGGTCAGTTTGGATGAGCTATTACCAGCAGGAGAGTGAGTTTGTGTGTGGGGGGGGTGAGAAAACCTGGATTTGTGCTGGAAATGGCCCACCTTGATTGTAGGGAGAGTGGTCACTTTGGATGAGCTATTACCAGCAGGAGAGTGAGTTTGTGTGTGTATGGGGGTGGGGGGGTGAGAAAACCTGGATTTGTGCTGGAAATGGCCCACCTTGATTATCATACACATTGTAGGGAGAGTGGTCACTTTAGATAAGCTATTACCAGCAGGAGAGTGGGGTGGGAGGAGGTATTGTTTCATGGTCTCTGTGTATATAATGTCTTCTGCAGTTTCCACAGTATGCATCCGATGAAGTAAGCTGTAGCTCACGAAAGCTTATGCTCAAATAAATTGGTTAGTCTCTAAGGTGCCACAAGTACTCCTTTTCTTTTTCCAAATAGAGAACAGAAATATTTACTGAGTATTTCTACATCATGAGTGATAGTTATACCATCCTTATCTAGTATTGGACATTGCCAGGATTTCATTTTTCCCTGATATATTTCAAGATTTCCTTCTTTTGTCTTTACCCTGCAGACCATCAATTTTTCACTGATAGCTTTAGCTTCCTGTATCAATTTTCTCCTGCATTTCCTAAATGCTGACTTGTACTCATTGCTATTAGCTTCTCCAGATTTCCATTTTCTGTGTATATATTGTTATTTTTAATTTCTGCTACCACCTCCCCTTTTAATAAGGATAGTTGTTTACCCAACTACTTCATGATTTCAGATTTTTTTGGCCTCTAATGAAATATTCTTAAGCAACCAATTATCATTCTTATCATTTACATTCTTGTGTTTAATTTTTTTTCCCCTCACTCAGATTTTCTCATAATTGTTTTCAGCTTCAGGAAACACCTTTTTAAAGAGCCTAGTGTGTGCGTGTGTATATATTAGGACTATATTTGGTTTGCACATAACAAACGATATTCTGTCATGATCACTTGCATCTAGACAACCATCAGTTTTTAGTTCAGTGACCAATTAATCTTTATCCATCAGAATGAGGGCTAATGTAGAATTACCGTAAGTTGGTTGCAATACTTTTTGTATTAGAAAATTATCTATAAATTTTAGCATCTTCAAAAATTTTCAGCTAGTGGCAGCACGAACACTCCACCATACATCCCCTAGATTGAAATCCCCCATAATGCAATTCTTCTTTCTACACATTATAGATAGCTGCTGTTTAAGGAGCTGATTGTGCTGTTCCCTTGTCTGATTTGGTGGTTTATAGCAGACCCCAGATTGCAGGTTATCAGATAGTACATTGATCCATCAATATTCCTGTCCTTCTGAAGTATCCATAATTCTACAGCAAGTAATGGTATTTTTAATATAGATTCCTCCCCCCACCTCTCCTTCTGCCCACTCTCTTGTTCCTTAATAGAATGTATCCCATGATTTTAACATTCCAGTCATGTGACTCCCACCAGGCTTCACATCAAATTCCTTTTCATAAATGAGCAATTGTAATTCCTGGCTTCTAGCATTAGCATGTAGGCCACTGAAGATTGTATTCTCTTTACTTCCCTTGATTCTTTTACATTCATGCTACTTTGAGTTCAAGGTACATGTTTAAATATACACAGTAGCCCATACAATTACCATTAGCACCTTCTCCTTTAGAAGCTAGTTTAAAGCCCTCCTGGCTACATGGTTTGATGTTACACAGAAGACTGGCCTTTCTTCAACAGAGATGGAGGTGGTATGAGACCTCTTCTTCCCACAGAAGATGGTCAGTATTCCAATAAACCCTCTGCTTTACACCACTTACCTAGCCAAACGTTTATCTCCCGTACCTTCTGCTGTCTATCTTCTCTCATTCTTGGGGCAGTAAAGATCTCAGAAAAAATCACCTGAAATTTCCTCTTCTTCAGCTCCTTTCTAAGATCCTGGAAACCTTCAATGATCTGCACAGTTCTTCTGAAGCAGTGTCATTTGTACTAATGTGTATCATAACCAATAGATCCTTCCCTGGAGTTGGCAGAATCCCATTCTGTCTATCAATGACATACATTGCCTTCACTTCATGTCCTGCAGAATGGTTTTGTCCACTCTTAACGCTGAGTCCCCAGTGAAGACTGTCCAGCTTCTTTGGATGTTCTGTGGTCTTCATCTGGGCATGCTTGACATCTTCAACGCTTACTGCTGTTATTTTCTGTTCTATGACAAAGAGAAAACTGGGGCATCTCAGTTATTTCTGTGGAGTAAACTTAAGAAATAATAAAAAGAAAAGGAGTACTTGTGGCACCTTAGAGACTAACAAATTTATTTGAGCATAAGCTTTTGTGAGCTACAGCTCACTTCATTGGATGCATTCAGTGGAAAATACAGCGGGGAGATTTATATACATAGAGAACATGAAACAATGGGCGTTACCATACACACTATATGAAATAATGACTTGCTAATGGCAACCACAATAGCTATCCATCAGAGTAAGAATCAAGGCATCAATTGATAAGTAATGCCCCACTTGAAGACAAAAGGAGCATTCGTAAAATTAAACCTGGGACTGGTTTGGACTCCATGTGCTCAGAATTGTGACTTCTGTAGGATTAATGGGTGAACAGAGAATGCTAGGTCAGGTCCTAAATTTTTATAATATAGCAAATTCCTTAAGCATGTGCTCAACTTTAAGCACATATATAGTTTGGGCAGCTGCCAAAGGGACAACTCGTGCTTAACGTTAAATGTATGCTTAAACAGGAGAACAAAAAATATTGGTCCCCTAAAATTTTAGTTAATAAAAACAATCTAGGAGGGAATGTGGTATGTGAAGAAATAAATTAGAATCAAGGCAAAAGAAAAATATAATCATTGACTGCTTGATTTGGAAGAAATTAAGAAGCTACAATACAGTCTGATCCAAAATCCACGGGCATCACAGAGACTTCCAGAGACTTAATGAGTGTTGGATCAGGCTCATACTCCAGAAGTGCCATGTGGCAATAAATCCATGTACTCAAAGCATAACTGGGAAAAGCTCTGAGGAAAATATTTTGAAAGGGAAGAATCACTATGACAATCTGCTATATATATTTTAAAAGTCAGTTAAAGCTGGAAGCATGAAGAAGCTACAGTGACTTCACATTTATAACTGGGGGAAATAAATGTTTTGGAGAGGTTTTTTCCTCCAGCTTGCATGTAAAGGGATCCTCTTCCTTATGAACAGCTGCTGTTCTTTTCATTTTAGAGTTTCTTAGCTCTTCAACGTCTTGGAATATAATGCGTTGTCCATCAGTAATGACCCACAGCTTAGCCAGAAAAAACACAGCGGGCTCAGTAGCCATAAAGTCATGCTTTAATGATTCTAATTTCCTATGCCTGATTTGAATTATGCAGGCCAAATCATGGCACATGCTTGCCCATGAAGGACATTTTCTTTTGTCCCCTTGTCGATGGTAGTCCACATCTGACAGAAGTGTTATTACTGCCATTCCTTCCGGAACTGAATCAGGAGCATGAAACACTGTTATCACTAAAACTGGAGGATTAAGTTAGTGGATGGCATAGTTGCTAAGAATTCTGGAATGCTACTCATTAGGTCTGTCCCAGGCTCCCTTTCAAACTTTTCTGGATCCCAGCATTCCCAGGTATCTACACCAAGAATTATATCTTAGGTTTTTTACAAGACTCTCTTAGCCCTCCCCGCCACACTACAAACAGACTGTGTCCTTAAATTTGTGGATAATGCCAAGACATCACTACAGCTTTGTGCCCACTCTTCTTAGATGTCTAAATTCTGCTTCCTGTTCTTTGCATAACGTTTAAAGTGATGCCCGTCAGCCAGTCTGACATCCTTCAGAGAAAGACTTGCAGACTTTGCGAGACCCTGCAGGGAAATGAAGGAAATTTCCATTGCAAATACATTGTAAAGCTACATTCTTTTTGTAACCAAAGTGTTTGGTGCAGAGTCAGCCCTAACAGGGTTACTTGTCTTCTTCCTAGTCCTGTGTCTAACTAAGAGATTCTAGGGTCTGTTGCTGCCACTGTTTTGGTTTCTTCCTCCATTTTCCACTTCTTGACAGAAAGGGCACAAATGAAAGAGAAAGTTGTCTGGAAATCAGAGCCAAAAAGACCAAAAGGAACGGCGCGTTCAAAATCAGGATGTACATTAAGGCATAAGGGAGGAATGCAACATCCAAGAAGTCTAAATCAACAAACCATCCAGCTGGTGTTATGAAGGTGCTGGCAATAAAAAGGCAGCAGGCCACTTGGTCCTTCAAATATAGCCAATGGTGCAGAGCTCCATAGCCAGCCCTTAGAGTATTTCAGAGAGACCCAACAAGCTACCATTGAGTATTTTCCTTAATACTTTAGCTATGTCAATTCTCTTCTATTTCCAGTCCTTGCACTGCATGGGCCAAATCTTGAAAAGATTTGTGCATGTGCTTAACTTGAAGCATGTGAATAGTCCCATTGACATCAAGTGCGTAAAGTTAAGCAAGTGTGTATAAAGGATGGTCTACATGAATTTTTAGTTCATGGCAACCTGGGATGTGAATTTATCCCTCATTTTACCTAGACCCTGCTGACACGCATTAACTGTTCCTTAACATGCTTTGATCTAGTCCTCTTTGAAATGGGACTAATCAAAGTGCATTCACAAACTGTTAATATGCATCAGCCACAGTCCACATGGACAGTTAGTTGGAGACAGGCTAGGGTGGGGTATATTCACACCCCAGCTTACCATTAACTAATTATTCATGTAGACAAGCCCTTAGTCTTTGGAGGACTGCGGCACGAAGGTGAAATCCTGTCCCCAGTTAAATCAATGGCAAAACTCCGATTGACTTAATTGGGGGCCAGGATTTCACTCCATGAACGTAAATTGCAGTTTGCAACTTATTACAAATAGTCTCAAAATTCCTTTGAACGGAAAAAAGGAGTCAGTGCAGGATCACAGCAGGCCTAAGTAAAACAACCTAATGCAACCAAACCCATCTGCAGTACTGATGTGACCCAATAACCTCCTCATGCCAACTGGCAATAGGGAAGTCGGAGGGGAGGGGGGCGATACAGGAATCTCCTGTATCTGGTATGTACATTCTGGCTCAGCAAAGAATGTCATGGGAGGTCTCAAATAAAAGCCGGTGTCACACTGGTCATCAATATCATTGTGAAATGTATGTACAGATAATATGTAAGGAGTTCTGTATATATACTGAAAACATGCTCATAAAGGCTGTAGCAAGGTATTAGTCACCAGCAAAGGTGAAAAACAGGTTTTCTGTCAGACAAGAAATGTTTTGCCATCTGTTTACATGTAAATTGAGTATTGTCTTGTTCCCCACCACCAGTCTGAACTGAATGCTAATGAAGGATTGTAAGAAAAAACTTCTGAAAGAAACTAGGAGGAAGAGAAGCACAATGGGGGAAGAAAGTCTTATCTTGAAGTGCATATCAAAAATTTGCTTGAGTATATTTGCGGGGGGGACAGAGAGGATACCCAGACACCCTTCACTGAAGCAGTAAAAGGACAGTGCTTTTAATTAATGAAATAGGGGTCTCAACCAGGCTTGGTTGAAAATGCTGGAGAGAATTTGGGGTGAGAAGCTTCTTTTGACAAAAGAGTAACTTGTTAGTGTAGTTTAGGTACTAGGAAGCATGTTATATTTATATTTTACATGTAAACATTCTTACTCACTATTACTTGAATCTCTGTTCTTGGATAATAAACATATTCTTGTTTTCACTATCAATGTATCTAAGTGCTGTGGTGATAAGCAAAGTGCTGGTCTTGCGTGGACTCTTACAAGCTGATTAGTGCTGTTCCTTTGAGAACAGCAGGCCTGGTAATTCTGTGAGTGTTCACTGGACAAGGGGCTGGACACTGCAGGGAACTCTCAGAGTACTCAGGGGTTGGTGTGTGCCTATCACTACCTGTACAGAGAGAGCAAGGCCTGCGGATGCCTGGAAGGCAGTGCTTATGCTGCCAGAGGCTGTTAGTTTCAGGGAGCGGATCCTCAGCAGGCACAGACAAAACTACTTCACGCTAAGGGCAGGTGGTGATGAGGTGCCTCACAACCCTGGGTGCCCCTGGGGAGCATTGCAACTGAGCAATGGTAGGTCAGTTTATCTAACTATGTGGTAAGCCATGAGAAAGCAGCTTCTTTCTACATGATACCTTCAAGGCTCACCATAACTTACAAACAAGTTTTTTTTTTAAAGCACTGGATGCACACACTGGTGGAAACAAGAGGAGTAAAAACTGTGTTCAGCTGTCCATGTCATGCATGCATGCTTAATAATAGCAATACTTTGTACTTATATAGCATTTTCCTGCCAATGATCTCAAGGTGTAACCCACACACCTCCTGGGTGTGGTGTTCTGTCCCCTTTAGAGGCACTGAGACCATTTAGTGATTAATGAGTCTGCTACAGCCTTAGCTAAGAAGTAGGTGGCTTTTAGCTCATGCAGTAGAGGCTCATGCATTTAGCTTCAGAGGTCCCTGGTTCAATCCCACCCGCCAACTACTGGGGTCTGTCGGTGTTACAAAGGCACTGCAGAAGCAATAAGTATTAGAATTGCAAAACTCCTTTCTGATAGTTAAGTATTATTTTCCCCCCACAAGCACACTATCTTTTTCTATTTTTTAAACAAATGGAGAAACTGAGGAACTACTTAGGAACTACATAGTTAAACAGGCCTGTTGATTTCTTACTATTAACAAGACTGTTTGCAGAATAAAGTATGATTCATCTTAAGAAAGAAGAGCAATTCCAGGCCCTAAAAGGTTTGCCTCCACTCTAGGCCAAAGCTGGAAATAGAGAACAGGTCTTTTATCATTCAACCATCTTTCCTCTGGCCAGAAGCTAGTGTGTGAGTGAGCGATGCAGTTCAACAGGAGCCCTCTGTCCATGTGTTAGATGGCTCATGTCAGCTAATGTAGTCTTGTGAACAGCCTCAGTGGGCTTGCCATATCAGACCAATCCCAACAAGAACCCATGGTTTTTCAGCTTGTTGGCCTCTTCTTGTCAAGGTAACTGGTGATTCTGAGAGACAGTCTGTGCATTTGAGGCCACACTGTATAGCAAATCCCCCTGTTGCGTTTTCCTACCTTCTATGATGGTTTGCAAGACAGAGCATTTGTATGGTTCAGCATCATCACCATCTTCCTTCTCATCATTGCTGAGCAGAGTGTTCAGGAATGAGTGGCTGGTGGGATATGAAATACATGCTGTTCTTCTTTTCAGGGGACAGGGTAGCCTAACAAATATAAGAATTCATTAATATTTTCTCCCTCAGTGCCTAACTGCAGATACCATCCTGCTGAAAAAAATTCTCCTGCAAGAGCTACAGTTGCAGATTTTCCTAAATTATGCATTCACCTCAAGAAGCTTTCCCATGCCTCCCCAAAAACACAGTACAAAATAGCGCACACACACACATACACAAAAAAAAGGATCCCAGCTAATTTGCAGAAGTACATTATACTCTCTGGGCGCTGCCTAACAATTAGTGTCACTCTGCATGCTGCTGTCTCTTTTTTTCTTAGAGAAGCAAATTCAATAGCTGCTTCAGTTGAATGGGAGGAGGGACGGGGGGGACGTGTTTGGCAGCTACATGACCCACATACAAAGCTCAGTTCAAGTATATTTTCAGCATTGCTAACTTGGCTTCTCGCTGAGAATCTGGAGCTCTGTATGTCTCCAACTGCAGTGGATTTGGGCAGCTTGAGTTAAAGCGTTGACTGCTTGAGTGAGGTGTGATACTGAAGGCCAAACTGCAAAGAAAATGCCCATGGCTACTACTCTGGGGAGGGAAGACCGGAGAAGAGAGTAGTGACAGGCAAACTGGTTCCGAAAATAAACAGCATCCCAAGTCTTTCCTTTCACAAGCTAAAGAAGGGAAGATGCTCGAGGCACAGGCATTGGCTTAAGGGGGGTTAAGTTCTACCCCCAGATCTGCTGCATACTCTGGGCTCAGTCCTGGCACAGCTGAGGCGGGGAGGCACCGACTCTAAGGGTTTATCGAGACAAAAAGTGCACTGCAAGCTGGGGTGTAAATCTACCTCGCACTCACCTGCTGTGCACTAACTTTCCACGTCAGCCCTGCTCCCATGCACTGAAAGTGCCCTAGTGTTCTTTGTTTTACCCTGCTTTGAAATGGGAGCAGACAGATAGAGACAGTGTATGGCAGGCTAGTGAAAGTTGCCTCAACTTGCCACAAACTGTTTGTCTAAACCAGGGGTGGGCAAACTTTTTGGCCTGAGGGCCACATCTGGGAATGGAAATTGCGTGGCGGGCCATGAATGCTCAAAAAATTGGGGTGCGGAAGGGGGTGAGGGCTCTGGTTGGGGATCTGGGCTCCAGGGTGGGGCCAGAAATGAGGCGTTCAGGGTGCAGGAGGGGGCTCTGGGCTGCGGTAGAGGGTTGGGGTGCGGGGAAGGGGTGCAGGCTCCAGCTGGGGGTTTGGGCTCTGGGGTGCGGCTGGGGATGAGAGGTTTGGGGTGCAGGAGGGTGCTCTGGGCTGGGATCGAGGGGTTTGGAGGGCGAGAGGGGGATCAGGGCTGGGGCAGAGGGTTGGGGCATGGGAAGAGGCTCAGGGGTGCAGGTTCCGAGCGGCGTTTACTTCAATCGGCTCCCGGAAGCAGCGGTATGTCCCTACTCCGGCTCCTACGCAGAGGCGTGGCCAGGTGGCTCTACACGCTGTCCCGTCCACAGGCAACACCCCTGCTTCTCCCATTGGAGCACCAGAGGGGGCCCTGGAGTGCATAGGAGCGTGATCAGGGCCATACTGTGGCTTCCAGGAGCCACATGGAACGGCCCCCGACCCTGTGTCCCGGCTGGTGCACCAGAGTGGGGCAAGCCCCAGACTCCGCTCCCCAGCTGTAGCTCACAGGCCAGCTTAAAACAGCTTGTTTCAGCCCATAGGCCGTAGTTTGCCCACCCCTGGTCTAAACTGTGGTTCTCAAACTTTTTGGGATCAGGACCCATTTATAAATGTTTATGGCCTCTCAGGACCCAGTAAATGGTCTGGAGGTGGAGGCTCTGGGATGGTTTCGGTTGGATTCTGCTCCCCCTGGGTGGGGTTGCAGTATCACTCAGTCAAATTTGGTCTTCCCGGACTCCTGTCATCATGATAACTGGGCTAAACCTGAGTGGTGCTGGCAGATGAGTCCAGCCAGTCCCGTGGGACAGGAGCCACAGGAGCTGCCACGCGACCCTTTGAAACATGCCTCCTTTCTGCTCTCTCAGTCCTGAACCAGCCGTGGACCAGAATTACATCTAGCAAAACTTAGAGCAGCCTTTCTTTGGCTACAGCCAGCTGCTACACTAGCCCAGAGTCTGGCAGAGGGCCATGCACTTGACCCAACCTGCCCCGATGTGCCCTGTTCTTGCCCCTCGCTATTTGGAGTTTTGCAGGGTAGCACAGAGCCACCTATGCTGGCTTTGTATCACTCAAGGCTTCCCCAGTATCAAGGGGAATAGTTGGCTGCCTTGTTTGGGCAACTTTCTGGCAGCTCTTCACTGTACGAGCCCCACAGAGCAGCTGAAACAGGGGCCAGGGATTCAGCGCTTCACCTATAACCTTGGGTCAGACAGAATCTTCAGATTTGGGTGCCTCAAGGTTAGGCACTTAAATCCATATTTAGACCCCTAAACTAGACCCCTAGACTAGAGAGGTGCTATTCACCAAAGGCTGGGCTGCTCTCCAAGGCCCCAATCCTGGAAACATTTATTGTCTTGGCTATTACTGCCTGCAGGAGTTCAGTTCAGTATGTGCGTTAGAGTCTGCAGGATCAGGAACGCATCGTGGAGAAAGGTGGAGGAGAGAGTATCCAAAACATCTGACAAGTAGGGGATCCATCCTAAATGCCGTAGCTGGAGAAGGACAGAATGTACAGTATGAACTTGTCACTGGTAGGGAAGCTGATATGGGAAGATGTGCTCTAGTTCCATCTCAAGTTGTTGGGCTAGGTGCTGGGGGACGTACTATAGCAAGTGTTATGTCAAAGATCAGGCTGGATGATCATTATGGCCTCAAAGCCTATGAGTCTTCCATAATAGCCTCTCGACCACTTTCAGCCACACATGGCGTGTATTAAGTGGAGAAAGAAGACATTCTGGAATGTTTTCATGCTATTATAAGGTGTCGGGTGCATTTTAGAAATAAATATCCATAAGGAAGCACGTTATATGTGCAAAAAATTTCTTGTTTCAAATGACTTTTTAATAATGCAACAGCAGTATTCTAATAGTATTAAGCAATCCAGGTGTATTTCTTTCTCTATTAATATATGCCTTGGGGTGGTTAAGGCCTTAATCTAGCAAAGCTTTTCAGCACACGTTTAACTTTGAATAAGAGTCTACTCCCGCACTTACTCCAATGGGATTATTCATGTGCTTAAAGTGAAGTGTGTTCTTAAAAACTTTGCTGGACAGAAGCCAAAAAGGCGTACTGCTGTTTGTGTCTCCTCATACAACTAAGACATGTATCAACCAACAAATAAAGCAGGCCCTGGGATGTGTTAAAGGCATCTGAGTTTTTTTTAATCTTTCCAACGTTTTTTTTTTTTTAAACCAAGTTTGTTTTGAATAGTTCCACAACCTTGGAGCAAGTCATATTCAAATAATTATTTCCTTTCATTCATAAATTACAATTTGCAAACTAATTTCTACTTAAATGTTACATTCATCTTGTGTCTTTCCATCTGAAACAGCACCTAGTTCCAGAACCATGAATGCAGCAGTGGATCTGTGAAGTGCTGACACAAGTCTTCACTCCAGCTATATGAAAGCACCATTATAATTCATAATAATTATAACCAGGATTCTCTTTCTTACCCTTCAGTTCTGATTGACTTTTCCCCCCTACATCCTGAAAGAGGCTCCAGGGTTTAGCTGTTGCCCGAAACCTTATATTCCATCCCAAGTGAGCTACAAATAAATATAGTTTAAAGATACCCTTTGATACTCTGCCAAAACGTGTATAAATAGCAGTTCATAAAATAACATGTTCCTGCTGGTTTCTGAGAAGGGGAGGAAAAACAAACAATAAAAATCTGTAAATGTTTGTTCTCTGGCTGTGTCATGTCCATGAAAAGAAATCTAGAGATTTCTTGAGCCTTCCTTTATAGCTTAAAAGCACAGATTTGCCAACTTGCGAAAGTTTGCCTGACAAGTATAATAATAATAAAAAAGTAACTTAAAAGTTAATCAGGCTCATGAGTCTAGGATGAGCATTAGAAAAGTTCCTGGTGAAGATCTGAATTGACAGTATGCAGAGACCCCCAGTTTCCTTAAAGAAAGAAAAGAAAAAAACCACACACATAAGCTGTCAAAATGTCAGGCATATGCTACAGTATAAAAAGTTACTAATAACTGCTCGCATTCCTAATGGAAAAAATATAAATTATGAAACTAGATGGTAAATTGTGCTCACATTAGGTGGAAAGGGGACTGATCTGCAATCAGGGCAAGTCTTCTCCTTGACTTCATGTGGCTTGGATCAGGTGTTAGAGTACGAAGAGTTCTGTGCAGCAATCATTCCCATGTGTGAGGAACATTCCTGATTACTTAGAGAAGGTTTCAGAGGATGGTTTAATAGACAGGGCATTGGATTAGGATTTAGGAGAACTGGATTCCATTCTTGACTCTGCTACAAACTTACTGGGAGACGTTGGGCAAGTCACTTAATTTACCATGTGTAACTTTTCCCCATCTGCAAATTAAGGATAATACTTCCCTTCTTCAATTAAATCCATTAATAATTAAGAGGTGCTTGCATATTACGGGGATGAGGACTTTATAAGTATTTAGATAGATAAATGTTACACAAGGATTGTGATGGCATGGTAATTGAGACTACATTGTATTGACAGCCAAATGGTAGTGCAGAGCAGACAACTCCCTCTTTAGATGACCCTTAATGCATTACGTTCTCTTCTGTAGCAGCTATAGTCCCTTCACTTCTATCATTTATACAAAAACGTAAGAAAATAAAGATGAAACAGTGTCCAAAGCAGCACAGGTGAGCTCCAGAGTGTCCTTAAGGAGCAAGTATATCTGTACATTTTCCCGCCCCACACCCAAAATACAAGTGTTTGCATTGCACGGAATAACAGTTTGTGAGTCATTTTAATAGAGTCAGAATCTAAGCAGTGACATTCTGCCATCCCCAGGGGATTTGCCACTTGCTATAGTGTGTGTTATTGAATGACAAACTACAGGATTGCATAAAACATCTGCAGAATGTCACTGTCTAAGTTACTGTTCAACCGTGTTTCAGCTCACTCCTTCTGTTTGGAGTGCGTGCTTTGGCGCACAGGGTACATAAGAAGCTTACTTATACACAGGGAACGAGGGGCCCAAGGAACTGCAAACAGATATAAGTTATATGGAAGTAACATGAGAAATTGCACTGCAAACTTTCCCTCATAAATAATAGGCCTTTTAATGGGTTGTTGTATATTGAACTGTTGTGCTGAAGCATCTTGCAGAAAAATTCCTCACCGTGTCACCTTGGCTATGGACTTACAGCAGTAAAGGAAATACAGCCTTGGGCAATGCCATCTTAGATAATTAAGGACTGCAATTCCTTAAGTTGTAAGTTAATTATCTCTCACAATTTGATTTTCCATGGGGGAAAGTGGGGGTGGGAAAAAACAGCTACAGAACTGGCTGAAAACTTTCAATGATCGAAATCTTGAAAAAAAACAAACAACTCATTGTTCAAGATTCATTGAAATTCATTGCGTGGATAGAGGACCAGGGCATTCACAGTTATCAGTCCTGCAACTTTTGAGAGGGCTAAACATTTGCTGGGCTGGCTAGCTAGTATTTAAGTAACTGTGTTCTCAAGTCTAAATTAAATTCTATTTTGAGATACTCATTTTGTCTGACCCAAATTAATAGCCCAGTTTTAATTAGCTGTGTGGGTTCAGGTGCCAGAGAGAATGTAATGCTTGTGGAAGTTGCTAGACGCACAGCACTGGAAATAGAGACCTGCCTTGCCACCAAACAGCTATGGCATGGACAACAGCAATGTAAGCTTCCTCTCGCTCAGCTGCCAGCCTGAGCTGGAAGGGCCATCTCTGCTGTGATGTACACTCTGTGCTAATTCAGGCCTCTGCCTCTCTACCAAGGCTGCCAGCAATGGCTATAAACTTGATTCTAGTGCCTGTAATGTGGACACAAAAAGGCATGAAAAGAAAAATTCAATATTAATCTCTGTCTAAATAGTATTTAGAGTGCAGTTCTATTCTTCCCTATGTCCTGTGCACAACGCAAGCAACTGTGGAAACCTGCACCTCCTTTCTCTACAGAGCCACTCCCTCTGTGTTCAGAGTCAGATCTCATTGCTATGGGGACGTTTTACTGCTCTTTACTCCTGCTCTCCCTACAGAATTATGAGAGCTATAGAAAAGGGAGCTGGATTTCGTTCCTTCTTTAGCATCATCTGTGTGGTGATTATTGCTTATCATGCTGACTGAATGTATTTTCTCTCTGTTTCCATGTCTCCCCCACCCCCCACCCCCCGGGCTGTTGTCACTATACTTGGATTGTGAGTTGTTTGGGGCAGGAGACATCTTTGGGTTCTGTGTTTGTACAGGGCCTAGCACAATGGGGAGAGACAAAGAGAAAGACTGTCACTGTCACTTGGCTTCAATGAGTATGACAAGCCTACGGTTCTGATTTTTTTTAAATCTAGGAAGCGTCCTATGAGATGCCCAGATATACAAACCCTTTGGTCCACTATGACTGGTGCCTTTCAACACTTGATCTCAAAGTCAAACATTTGCTCCTGGAGCATTTTAATATTTACATTGATGCTGTAGTGGGCAATCATCTTGTCAATCGGCCTCCTGCTTGCAGCTTGTCACTGTCGGAGCAGTCTTTCCTTCTGGATTACATGGGTGCAGTAGTCCTGCCACTATATTCTTCGCCCTAGTGACATACAGGTTATCAAAACCCTCCTACTCCCGGCCAGCTGGATCTGTGGGAGCTCCAAGCAAACACCAGGACCCTACAGAACAAAACAAGGAGGAACCCAATTACAAGAAAAAAGTCAAATATGAAAAAAATCTCATCTCTGCAGATTCACCTCAGCCCTACTCTGGTGATCCAGCTACTGAAAGATGGGATCCTTTTCATGGCATTATTCTAATCTCCCCTCTTTACTGTCTTCCCTTCCACCAGACTTCTGTGTACTGAGCCCTAGCATAGCCCACTACTCTAATGACACATAATCAGTGCCATCATTTGGAACTGCTGTTTACCTGGGCTCTGCTGTTCTTTGTAAATTTGTAAAAATTTGAGAGCAGGCCAGTTCTGAACTGTCTGAATCATACTGTGAGTCAGAGGAGTTTCCACCAGTCTATAATGAAGGTGACCTACCTGACTTTTGCATGGTCATTTACCTAATTGGCATTGATATAAAGCATTTAAAATGAGAGACCTCTCCAATCCAAAGGAAAGTCTGCTCTGCCTCTTTCTCTAAACTTCATTTCTACTTCTCTGTAAGGCTCATCATCTGTAATAGTAGGTCTCACACTGTGGTCTGCAGGCACTGGTGGTCTACTTGCTGGTGGGTCATATGGTGTTGGTCCATCATCTTGTTTCCATCTGCTAAACCTCATTAAAGGACACCTCAACATACATTAAATTCTGTCCTACCGTTACTCATCCATGTAAGGAATTGTTCTAGTTTCCAGAAGGCTGTTACAGGACTGTGCATGGGAGGCAAGGCAGCCCACATAGTCTTGAATAAGAGGGAGGTGTCCACAAGACAGTCTACCTACTAAAATTTGTTTCATGTGCTGAAAACGCTTGAGAACCCTGATCGGTAACAACGGGCAGGGAGCTTCACTAGGCCAGACCTCAGCTGGTATAAATTAGTATAGTTCTTTTAGAGTCAATGGAGCTATAGAGAGACAAGATGGCTGAGGTAATATCTTTGACTGGACCAACTTCTGTGGGTGAGGGCACATCGACATTTAAAATGCTGCACTGGCACAGCTGCACAAATGCATAGTGCAGCTGTGCCACTGTAGCGCTTTCATGAAGATGCTCTATGCCAAAGGGAGAGAGCTCTCCTGTCGGTGTAGTTAATCCACCTACCCAAGAGGTGGTAGCTACATTGGCAGGAGACGTTCTCCCCCTGACATAGTGCTGTCTAGATGGGGGGGTTAGGTCCGTATACCTACATTGCACGGGGATGTGGATTTTTCATACCCCAGAGCGACGTAGTTATACTGATATAGGTCTGTAATGTAGACCAGACCAGAGAGAGACAACCTTTGAAGAAACAGAGTTCTTCTTCAGGTCTGGGAAAGGTATGCTGAGCATCACAACTAAATGCAAAGTGGAACAGATTGTTTAGCATAAGTAGTTAGAACATACTGCAAGGGACCATTCAAGGTAGAGTAGCCCGTTAACACCAATGCAGTCATAGGACAAAGAGGGTTGGTGGACTGTAGATTGTTGTAATAAGCCATAAATCCAGTGTCTCTGTTCAGTCCATGTTTTTGAGGGGCTAGCAGAATTATGAATTTCAGCTCCTAGGACCACCTTTTGAAAGTATTGTGCAGGTTTGCCCCAGGTCCTCTGCCCCAGGTCCTGACCCCACTCCACCCCTTCCCCCCAAGAGCCTCCTGCACACTGTGAAACAGCTGATTGTGGTGGGCGGGAGGGAGAGGGAGGCGCTGATCAGTGGAGCTGCTGGTGGGCAGGAGGCACTGGGGGCAGGAGCGGGGGAGCTGATGGGGGGCTGCTGACATATTACTGTGGCTCTTTGGCAATGTACATTAGTAATTTCTGGCTCCTTCTCAGGCTCAGGTTGCCCTCCCCTGCTATAAAGACTCAGCTATGTATCCTGGACACACAAGAGATCTAATAGAGATGGTGCTAGCTTTATATAGCATTCAAACACTAGCTTTACATAAGGCACTCCAGTACTACAATGATGGGGTTCATAAAGAGAGATTTAACCTAGTTCCTTTTTCTGATCCACCTGGGGTAAAAGTCTTCTTCTCAGAAAGGGATGCAATAGAGAATCCACCCAAACAGTCTTTGATAATAGGAGGAAATGGAGGGCCAGATTGTCATCTGGTTAAATTGATACAGCTCCACTGATGTATGCAGTGTCATTGTAGCTGTGTCGGTCTCAGAGGACAAGGTAAGTGAGGTAATAGCTTTTATCAGACCAACTTCTGTTCGTGAGAGAGGCAAGCTTTGAAGGCACACAGAGATATTATTCAGGTCAGGCAGGTAGCAAACCTGCACAATACTTTCAAAAGGTGGTCCTAGGAGCTGAAATTCATAATTCTGCTAGCCCCTCAAAAACATGGACTGAACAGAGACACTGGATTTATGGCTTATTACAACAATCTACAGTCCACCAACCCTCTTTGTCCTATGACTGCATTGGTGTTAACGGGCTACTCTACCTTGAATGGTCCCTTGCAGTATGTTCTAACTACTTATGCTAAACAATCTGTTCCACTTTGCATTTAGTTGTGATGCTCAGCATACCTTTCCCAGACCTGAAGAAGAACTCTGTTTCTTCAAAGGTTGTCTCTCTCTGGTCTGGTCTACATTACAGACCTATATCAGTATAACTACGTCGCTCTAGGGTATGAAAAGTCCACATCCCCGAGCAATGTAGGTATACGGACCTAACCCCCCGTCTAGACAGCACTATATCGGGGGGAGAACGTCTCCTGCCAATGTAGCTACCACCTCAGGGGTTGAGCAGTGGGCACCCCCCGGCACATTGGAAAGTTGGCGCCTGTAGCTCCAGCCCCAGAGTCGGCACCTATACAAGGAGCCGCATATTAACTTCTGAAGAGCCCCATGCGGCTCCAGAGCCACAGGTTGGCCACCCCTGCTTTATAGCATGGTATCAAACAAATATCTGAACTTAACTCTACCAAAGTGTCACTCGTTTCTATTTTAAGCGCTGTGTGACTATGGCCAGCATACTGTAGCTGTTTTCCATGGCGACTGAACACTACACAGACCAAGGGCATCTGCCATGGACATATGCTAAATACAGTGTGTAAGTCAGGGCCACTCCCCAGTGACTGACTGATTGGGGGGAGAAGCGCAGAAGGCAGGGACAAAGGTAGAGAACACAATTTTGGGAGAGAAAGAAGGAAAAGACATATGGGGCTGCAGCAGGAGAGAAAGAAAAGAAGAAACAAACATAGAAAATAATGCAGGAAAAGATAAACCATGTTCAACTGCTGGAAAGGACAGAGAGGATATAGTGGAATAAGCCAGGAAAGAAAGAAGGCATGAAAAAAGCACAGGGGATATAGTCAGTTCTGCTATTAGAGTTGGCTGGCAATATGTGTCAGTCAAATCCAATGCAGAGTAGTTTTATTTCTTAAATTTCTTAAATTTCAGGGGGCAAAGCCTTGGGTTGGGTGATGTCATGGGTATTTTTCACCTTAATCCTTGGCACTCTAAATGTTAAGTAAACTTGTCAAGTTCTGTCCTAAACAGCTTAGTGCCTCTGGCTTAGACACAGAAAGAAGTCCTGGCACCATCAGATTCTCTCTTGGTGGAACTTCCATTCCAAAGTCACCAATCCCTCCATACAAATATCAGATAGATCCTTATTCCAGAGACCAGCCAGTCTGCCAACTCATCAGCAATAGATGCACAACTTAAAAGGAGTGCTCCTCTGATTCTGCTTCAGAAACAAACTCTTTCCTCATACCAAGTTAGGGATCCTCAAGAATACCCTTAGCATTTTATTCCTTGTGTCCATTATTTACATAGTCAGTTATGAAACCATCAAAGTCTACCACTAATACTATTTCCTTGAAGAAAACTTTGTTATTGTGAAGTTAAGGTGTGGTGACCATCTCGCTAATATTTCTCTAATCCTTGGAAGGATGCAAAAAGAAAAGGAGTACTTGTGGCACCTTAGAGACTAACCAATTTATTTGAGCATAAGCTTTCGTGAGCTACAGCTCACTTCATCGGATGCAACTCACGAAAGCTTATGCTCAAATAAATTGGTTAGTCTCTAAGGTGCCACAAGTCCTCCTTTTCTTTTTGCGAATACAGACTAACACGGCTGCTACTCTGAAACCTTGGAAGGATGTTGTAGTTGGCCCAAATAAAATCCCAACCATTAAGAAGTCAGGAAATTCAGAGTAAAGGTTTCAAAACATGGAATTTATATTCACAGCAGTAAAGGAAAACAAATATTTAATTTCATCTGATTTACCATGAAGTCCAGTAAACAATATTTCTTTGGAGTTCATACATCATTGACCATGCAAACTATAAAGGCATTTATTTGTTAAAGCATGATTGATTAATTAGCAGGAGTAAGCCATCCCTTCATATAAGGCATGGCAGATTCTCTCAAACTGAATTTGAGGACGAGGACTATGGAAAGTCACTCATATTCTGGTCCAGACCAAAAACAATGTTGTAGGCTAAATCTGACTCCAAGACTAGCAAGTCACACCAATTCTCTCCCTCCAGGGTCCAACGATTACACTAATGAAGATCAGCCTCCAGCAGGGCCTGGCTCCAAATCTTTACAGCCATGTTGTTTGCTCCCCAAGACAGCATTTCGCATGTATATTTCAGAGATGGAGTTTTGTCTCTCAATAATTCACTGACATAGATGTCCCCAGTGCAGAACTTCTAACATTTGCAATACTATGCTGCACATCTTTGCCTCGCCAGGGTACTGCTTTCTCCTTTGCAATGAAATAAGTCAATCTCTCTGGGAAAATTCCCAGCCTCTTAGAAAGCTGCAACAGAGAAATAGAGTAGCAACTGATCCCAGCCTGGGTTTTTTTGTTATTCAGACAAATGTTAATCACTAATCAGCATCTACCTTAAATCACCATTAACATCCTGACTAGCTTTCTTTCTCTATTTCTCCAGGCAACCAGCTCAGCTGTTTCCCATTGATACTAGCAAAATAAATCCCTAAGAGACAGAGCCAACATTTCTGTCTCAGAAGAAAAACTTCTTGTATTACAGCCCTATAAAACATCAATCAGCAATTGGCTATGTTCCTTTCTTCACCTATAGCAGTCTCAAGGCTCTGCACGATCTGCAGTCCCTCCAGCTGTTAGTAACTTAATTGAAATATTGATCAAAATAAAAGCCATTCCCCCAAAATTTGCACTATTACCACTAACCATAATTTAGTCATGTTTTATTACGCACAGTGACAGCCTAAACCTAATGCAACTAAAGAATGCAATAACAATATTCAAAAACGGCTGTTTCCATAATCTCACAACAAGTGAATATAGGGCCAGATCCTCAGCTAGTGTAAACTGACATAGATCCACTGACTTTAATGAAACTTCACAAGTTTGCACCCAGCTCATAATGTGTACGTGACAAAGAAAACAATTATAAATCTGCGGCTTCATTTTCTTTACTTCTTATATTTGGCTGAGAGCCAAGCTCTGCCCCAGATTCAGGTTCCGATGCATAAGCCCCTTGCTCCTATATTCACAGTGGTTTGTTAATCAGGCTTTCCAATGAAAAGCGAGGGAAGAGAGTTGCCCAGCTGTTTCACAGGTCTTCAAGGGCAGAAGCCTACAGAGCAGCCGAACCCATCATGCTCAAAACCAAGGTATATTGTGTTAAAATCCATGTTTTATTAATTTTTTATATCTGTGACCAAATGGTCAGAGAGAAAAGAGATTATTGACTGCAGAACTAGACAACATACCACCTATGTTTTGTTCCTGCAGATTTATTTTGAGAGTAAGCAGGTCAGCACAGAGAGAGAGAGAGAGAGACTGAAGGATGATTGACATGCTGAAAGGTAAACAAAGATTTGCCTTGCACAGGAGACTATGGCTGTTTTAGATGCTTGTGGAGCATCTAGCAACGCTCTGTGTGCAGCGTCAGCTCCAGATGAGAGGATACAACTCAGTGAAATGGCAGCCTCTAAACCGGAATCCCATGGCAAAAAAAAAACAAACAAAAGAGCAGCCCTGATATTCCTGACTGGGAGGTGACAAGTCACTAAATGCCAGCTACGGCATCCTTTCAAAGCGGGGGAAAAGAAAACGTTAAACTCAAAGCCTTGCTCGTTTCATTTGCTGTTCTTACCCAGTTCAGCTTAGTGCAATTGCGGGGAGTTGGGAGAGGGGAGAAGCAGCCATTTTCTTTACACCCGAACTAGGACCAAAAGGGATGTGGAGGGGGAAGTCGCCACAATGTTTTTGACATTCTACTCAACAGCATATAAGCAGCCAGAGCGAACCCCGCACAAGGTCTAAGCCCTTATTAGGTGTCACTTAAGCAAGCAGTGCATGGGCCTTGTACTGGCCATCTGCCCAGGGTGAATTTCATCCCAGACTACGGGGGGGGGGGGGGGGTGCCAAGAGCCACTAAACCAAGCTGTAAACCTGGAATATGATGGAAACCTCTTCAAGCCAGGGAGTGCGGCAGCACCCCCAGCACCCCTAATTCCAGCACCCATGCCGGACAAGCAGCTGCAGGATACATTAATGCACTGCTCTTTGTAGGTGAGGAGGTATCCATATTGCCTTATGGTAATTCCCTCAGGGCGCCATAGGATTTCTATTCAATACCATTCTACCATGAGGAACAATGGAGGCCTGGCTTATCTGGTTTCTATCCTATTTCCTTATTTTTAAGTTATTTCTTGACAAATCCTCCCAGGCTTGAAGGTAGTACTGGATCTTCCCTCTCTTCAGACACACTGAAATGTTTTCTCCACCTCTTTGCTTGGCCAGAGTGCCCAATCATTTTTACTACTATGTTTTTTGTGATTCATTCTTAAATGTGATGTACAAGGACAGGCAGAAAGAAATACAAATAGAGGAGTATGGACAGACTTGTCATTCTGGATAGTAATTCAATGTTTTACCAACAGGTTTTAGAGATATACATAACTAGATTTCATCCACTGAGTCTGAATAGCCATACCAAACATGCTTTGCTTTTGAATACTAAACCTGTTTTGTTTTAAAAAGAGGCTGTGAGTCTGAGTGGAAAAGGCACTGGACCGGAAGTTAGGAGACTTGAGTTTTATTCCCTGTCTTGTTGTGTGACCTTAGGCAAATCAGTGAGGCCTTGTTTTCACTGCAACTTAGCACATGGGAGTGACTGAACTCAAGTTAGCCCTGCTTGCCTGAGAGCAGCCATGCTGCCCAGTGACGTGGGAGTTATTCAGAGTGATTGGATGAGCAGCACAGAGGGACTGCATTAGCTGTAATGAGTTATTGCAATTCAATTTGTTGCATCCCTCACAGCATTACTAGCTCTAGCATCAGCAGCACACTTCAACAACCCCTCCCCCCGGGCCAAAAAAATAATTCCTCCCACCTCCCACCCCCACAGGCCAGATAGCTCAAGCTTAAAGTCCCACTTAACTCAAGATTTTTGGGGTCGGGGGCAGGAGTTGAGTTAAGGTTAACACTTGAATTATAACTCGAGCAAACTGTATGGGGAAGACACTCTTAGCCTCTCTGTACCTGTTTCCCCCTCCCATCTTTGTTGCATTTATTTTGAGTAATTTCCCCAGTGACGTGTTTTATGATGCCTAGCACAAAGGGACCTGATCTCACTTGCGTGCTACTGTAAAGCAAATAAAGAATTAACTTGAATATGAAAATTGGGGGTTTCCTCTCCCACATTTTTCCATCGTCTAACTCTATCTCAATAGCATTTAAAATAAAATTTTCAGTCTTTGGTGCAGGATGCTGAAAATACCTTAAAGTACAAACAACAAATATTTTGCTTTGCACAATTGTTGAAGCATTTGAGAAAAATCTTTCCCATCCAGTAGCATGGATGCCATTTGGGCTATTTAATTTACAAGTCTGTTTATCAGAATCTAATCAAAGGTTTTAAGCTAGCAGAGAAACAAAATTAGTTAGATTTCTCAATAATTGCTTCTCTTAGCTGCAGGAAAAGAAAAACATGAGATGAAAGAGCCTTCACTCTGTTATTGAAGTTAGAAGGATGTTGAAAATAGGCCAATGGTCCTCCTTGAAAAGCTAAGAAAGGCTCTAGGAGTCTAATTAGTAGAAAAATATGCCCTTTCATTGACTTTTCAGTCAGAAGAAATGCAAAAACAAGGGACTGTCTATTCAAGATCACAAACGGGACAGAAGCAATTTTATACACATATTCCTCAGAGGATTCTGGATAATGCACAGTGCTTCAAGACTTTGCCAATCTACATATTTTTGGCCTTTAGCAAGATAAATTATGAGACAGTGAAAATTATACGTTTTAACCTTAAGTAAAAAAAAATATATCCTGTTCTCTTTTTAATAGTTCCTTCACATGATACGTGAAAATTAGACTGTGTTTCCAGTCAGTGCAGAAGGATTCTGTAGGTGGAACCAATTACTGAAAGGATATTTATATTTTTCAGCTGATGATGGATAATACCTGGATAGAGACTCTTTGGAAGTGCAAGAGGCAATATGGGGATTCTGTCTCAAAGCATGACACAGCAATAAAAACTGGCACTTACTAAGTCTTCTTGCTACATGGCATACAATGGATGCTTTATAACCAAGCTGGCTGTGTATGATTAAAATAAAGACACAGAAGCAGCATTGTATAGAGTAACACATCCAGGACTGGGAGAACCCATAGGTTTTCACTTTGTCCAATAGCTCATCATAATATGACTGCACTTTTATAACAATTCCCAAACATCAGCTGGGTTGGCTGTACACCAGTACTGTTATGTAGGTAAATAATATTGTCCCTGTTTCACAGACGGCAAAACAGAGGGTCAGAAAGTCTGTGGACCTGATTCTGCAAACCTTACCTACACCAAGTAGTACAATGGGACCTCTCGTATGAGTACTATTCAGAATGTAGAATCGGGTTGTAAGGGACTTGTTCAAGGTCACAGAAGGAGCCAGTGTAAAAACCAGGATTAGAATTTATCTGAAGTGACCCCCCCAGTGTGTTGTGTCTTTTGCTCTTTACATAACATTCATAATATGAAGGAACCACACGGGCACAGAGGGGTCCCTATCACTTTGCTAGGCCATGCTTAGCAATATGTACACACTGCTCCTCTGGCAGGGTTCTGGTGGCTTCTGAAATGTAGCAGACAGTGAGGGCCTCTAGAGAGGACACAAACTATTTAAAGGAACACTACCCAATTAGTGCCGTGCAGAGTTCACAGTGTCCATCAGGCAAATCATTTAGTGTTTCTATCCATAAAATGGGGGCAATGAGGTTTAACTACCACATAGGGATGGAATGAAGGTTAACTACATGGGCAAAGTGGCATGTAAGCAGCTGCCATCTCTTCCTCCAAACCACTTTCGGGGCCCTGGCTTGTTTTCCTCCTCAAGATGGAGACTGCAAGCCACCTTGGGGTATGTCAACACTACAATTAAACACCTGTGGCTGGCCCGTGTCATCTGCCTCAGGCTCATTGTATGGCTCAGGCTGGGGTCTGTGCTCTGGGACCTCGTGAGGCAGGAGGGTCCTAGAGGCCAGGGTCCAGCCCAAACATCTACAATGCGATTTTACAGCCCCGTAGTCTGAGCCCTGCGAGCCCAAACCAGCTGACACAGGCCAGCTGCAGGTATTTAATTGTAGTGTAGACATCCCATTAGTAGCCCAACTTTCTGAAAGGGAGATGCTTATTGAGGCTTGTCTGATGTTAAGTGGTAAAAGGGGAATTGTGGGTCATTACGTCCCAGGAAGATGGGGCCGTGGACAGGAGAGCAGGGAACGAAATAAGAGAAAGGGTCTCCCTGTCACACAAAATGGCAACTTCCCTGCAAGATTGTTCCTTTAATTGGTTACCTACAATGTTCACTTTAAAAAAAAAAAGAGGCTGTCCCACTGATGAAATGAATGTGGAAAAAAAGACAGTGGAGTTCTTGCCCTCACCACTAGAAAGCGCTGTGCTGTTCCTCAGAGTCATATTTCTGAATCCCGTCTGCAGCCCTCAAGAATCATGAGGCTTATTCCCTTTGTTGATGTTGGACTTGTTTTTAAGGTCAATAAAAGCCACTGAGCAAGAGCAAGAGAAGTCAAAGGAGCCCGGCAAAAGGATTTGTGTGCGTTTGTTCTTGTTTCTTCCTGGAATGCCGCAATCCACAAGCCCTTGCCACTGTCCAGAAGCAAGCCACTAAATCGATTCCAACAGCCTAGAAACTGAAATTACACCTGGATAAATTATTCAAATATTTGTGTCTATTTAAAGGGCTTTTATGGACTCTTCAGTTAAATAAAATATGAAAATGGCATGCTCAAGAGTGGTCGTGGGGCACCCCTGCCAGAGTTGGGAGCGTGGGCTGGTTTTAGCAATCGCTCCATGGATATAATTAAATGGCCTGGGGGTCCAATGCTGCGGTCTTTCCCCAGGAAGAAGGACAAGGGGTCTTCTGCCCAAGTAAAGATTGCATGATGTAAGTCCCATGTGTGAAAACTGCGGCATAATGCTAGTCAGGGATTTGGGGCGTCATTCATTTTGAAATGCTTCAAATATTGATAAAGGTATTTCTGTGCAGCAAGATGAAAATGATTAGGGCACTTAAGGCAATCCCTGGAATTTAAAGGGCAATCCTTTGCAGAGAGCTTGATATTTTTTCCATTTTCTTCTATCCCCGTTGTTTCTAGAAATGTAAGCTCATAATAGAACAGGATCCAGGAGAAGAGGACACACGTTTCCCATAAGTTTGCTCAGTTCTTTTGGATGGCAGAGCTGTTTTAGAAATGGCAAAGCTCAGCACCTGGAGTGAGGTTATGAGTTGGACTGTGTGCTCGCACAAAGGACTGAGAACCTCCTCCCCCCACTTACACCCTTATGTGCACTGTCTGGACCATGGGCTGGACATGCAGGAGCAAGCAGAGCCACATGGCTACTTACACCCTCTCCAGAGAAGGTGGCCAGGAAGTAGGGTTGCCAACTTTCTAATTGCACAAAATCGAACACGCTAGCCCTTCCCCGAGACCCCCCCCTTTCCCGAACCTCCCCCCCCCCCGCTCACTACATTCCCCCTCCCTCTGTGGCTCGCTCTCCCCCACCCTCACTCACTTTTACAGGGCTGGGACGGGGGGTTGGGGTGTGGGAGGGGGTGAGGGCTCTAACTGGGAATGTGCGCTCTGGGGTGGGTCCAGAAATGAGGGGTTCAGGGTCTCAGAGGGGGCTCTGGGTTGGAGCAGGGGGTTGGGGGGCGAGGAGGTGAGGGCTCTGGGATGGGGCCAGGGATGAGGGATTCGGGGTGCACGAAGGGGCTCCAGGTTTGGGGGGGGGCTCAGAACTGGGGCAAGAAATTGGGGCACGGGGTTGGGGCGCGGGCTTACCTCCAGTGGCTCCTGATCAGCGGAGGTGCTTAGACAGGCTCCCTGCCTGTCCTGGCACTGTGGACCGCGCTGTGCCCCGGAAGCAGCCAGCAGCAGGTCCGGCTCCTAGGGGGAGGCTCTTGCCTGCAATGTCTCTGCTGTAGGAATCTCCCTCACAACTTTTTAGGTAACAAATCTGAGGAACTGTCCCAGATTGATGTGTCAGTGGAAGGTTTTGGAACAAATTGGTAAGTTAAACATTAAGAAGTCATCAGACCCAGATGGTATTCACCCAAGAGTTCTGAAGGAACTCAAATACAAAACTGCAGAACTAGTAGGTGTGGTATGTAACCTTTCACCTAAAACAGCCTCTGTACCAGATGACTAGAGGATAGCTAATATAATGCCTATTTTTAAGAAAAAGCTTCAGAGGCAATCCTGGCATTTAATTTTTCCCTTTACTTCCTTGCCATGCTGTGTGGATATATCAAGTTGCCTCCTTTACAATTGGCTTTGTCCCTCTTGCCTAATTAATCAGCTTTGTGACCTCACAATCCATCACTGTGAACAGGTTTGTGTTGTCACAAACATTAGCTTTGCGAATAGAGGGGAAGGATGGTGATTAGGCTGCTAGCCTGGGACCCAGGAGACCTGAGTTCACTTTGTTGCCCTATCGAACACGTGCTGTGAGATTGTCAACAAGTCCCTCAGGACCAGATCCTCAAAGGTATGTAAGGATCTAACTCCTTGTCAATGCAACTGACTGCAATCAGTGGAAGTGAGGTGCCTAAATACTGTCGAGGATCTGGGCCCTAGCCTCTCCGCGCTAAGTGTAAAATGCTGATAATGGCACTTCCCTACTTTACATGGTCATTGTGAGCATAACAGCATTAATGACTGTGTGGGTCTCAGATAGCTGACTCAATGACTTGGGTCCCAAGAGAAGGGTAAAATGAGAACTTCTGTTTATACACAAATGTCCTGGAGCTAGGAACAGGCCTGAACAAATCCAAGACCTAGACAGCTTGGGAAAGGTCAGATCTTGACTTTGGCCTGTTGTAGAGATGGGAATAGTGATAAAGAAACTCTGGGTCTGATCCTCTCAAATCCAGATCCCAGCTCTGCTTAGGGCCAAATCCTACCATTCTTTTGCCATTCAGGCAAAAACCCCACAGCTTTCATGGCAGATTTGCTTGTGAGAGGATGGCGGAATTAGACCCTAACGAGTTAGAAAATATGAGAAAGAGAGAGAGAGACTATGATGCTGCAGTAGAAACACTCAGGTCAACAGTGTGAAAAGCAGATTGAAGCAAGGCAGCTCTGCCAAGAGCATGTGCTGTAATTCAAGTGTGCTAGCAAAAAGGCGAGGAGAAAGGAGGGCTACGCTGGGATGTTAGTGGTCAGTGGTGGTGGGCAATTACAAATGTCTGGGGAAGAGGACCTTATGAGAAATCAATTCAACTGCTCTGGCAGGGAAGCTTTAGGAGGGATCCGTCCTAAAAGTACTGGCTAAAAGGTCAACATGCAATGGAAGGGAGAGGCAATGTGGCCAGGTAAGTAAAATAGAAGGTGAAAATCCAGACAGTTCTGATGCTTCAGGAGGTTCGAGGACATACCAAAAACTAATAATCACTTTTGCTACTCTGCAGCTTGAGTGCTCTGACCGGTCAAGCCTAAAGCGAAACCGTTTGTTCTCTTTTGTGTAACAGGCAAGCAAATACAATCAAGGGAAGGAGCAAGGGTTCCACACCTTAGTGATTTATCCTTATTGCACCACTCCGAGGTTAGAATAACTGTCTGGGAGCCAAAGAAAAACAACAGCATACCTATTTGTGCCTTTGCTGCAAGCATAATTAAGTGATCTGCTTTTCGCGCAGCAGACATCTAATTAAACAAGGCGGGAGGAGAGAAAAAGAGCACAAAATATGTATTTCAGAAGCTTGAAGAACAGAGGAATGTATCATAAAAGCTTGCAAATAACATCACTAAATTCATCATCACTCTGCTGTAGGCAGCTGTAATATAGTGTGCAGACTCACTTGCTATTTTCTATCTGCCTATTTTCAGCAACCTTTGAATAGCCCCCAGAGCCCACACTCATTCTGAACACTCTCCAAGGAAATTAAAGAACGCCACCTGATTGGACCCTCCGGCCACACCCTCTGGAAATAGCTAGTGCTGAGTCAAAAATGACCAATCCTAGACACGGTAAATGGAGCTGGAGTCACCTTTCATTCTCCTTTGACTCCTCTCTCTATTCCCTGCCTTCCTGCTACAAGGCTTTTTCGATTCTGCCAATCATGCCAGAAAGTAACAGCATTTTACCATTAACTAAAATACTGTGCAGTGCAAACAAGGCGCTCCTTGAGTCCAAATCCCAGTGGAGCTCAGTGGTAGCTCTCCCAGACTAAGGCTTTGGCCCTAGGAGAGAGCTCTTCTGTCAGATTAATTACTCCAGCCCCCGCAAGCAGCAGTAGCTGTGTTGGCAGGAGACGCTCTCCCTCTGACATAGTGCTGTTCATACCAGTGCTTAAATTGGCATAAGTTAAGTTGCTCAGTGGGATGGCTAATTCACACCCCTGAGTGACGCAACTTATGTTGATTTGATCAACTTATGTTGATTATGTTGTCATTAAGCTATAGTGTAGCCATACCCTTAAGCTACACAACACATTAAAGGGCACAATGTTGCTTTGACTGTGGAGGGCATGGACAAGGTGATCTCACTGTTTTGCGTTGTTTTTCTTTTTTCCTGATTGTTGTGAGTTTCTTCCAATTCCTCAGGTAACTATATTGAGCCTGATCTAAAGTCAACAGGTGCCTCTCTGCTGACTTCAGTGGGCTTTGGAACAGGCTCATTTGGGGCAATAGCATCCAAAGCCTGGCTGTACACAATGCCCAATATAAGGGCTAAATCCGGCAAAGAGTTCAACGCGTGCTTACTTTTAAGAACATAAGTAATTCCACTGGGATTCTTACAAGGATGTTAATGGAACTATTCACATGCTTAAGTGTTTTGCTAGATCAGGGCCTTAGTAGGTGATGTGTATGTATGAGATTTTCAAAGGGCTGGAATTTCTTGCTGTAGATCTGAACTTTATCAGCCTTACTTATCTGATAGATTCTCTTAAGTACAATGCCCAGCTTTTTCTGTTCCAAGCTCTGTGAACTTGTGAACGAGAAATATTCACATTAACATGGTCAGGTATATCATGAAGTTAAGGCATTTGGTTGAACAATGAATTGGCACTGAAGTCCATGAAAGTCTTTGGTTTCACTTTTGTCATCAGATTCATAGTCAATTAAAAATCTGGACATAGAGAGTTTTATGGGAATGCTACATTGATAAAAATGGGGAGGAAGGGGCAGGAAGGAATTGATTTATGATGAAGCCAAGGCAGTCAATCTGGAAGAAATAATTATTTTTCTATAACTGGCCAGGGAATGGAGGATCCATTATGTGGATGAATTGAAACAGCAGAGGCAATTTGTCAGTCTGACTTGTTTGAGTGAGTAACTTCAATTTCTAAGTTATTTTTCTTTCATTGTCACACAGGAATGTGTTTTACATTTCAAGCTCTTCTTATGCTGACCTGAATGTAAGAAAGGAAAGGGTAGGACTCACACTGACTAAAGGTAGCAATATTTTCACAGTGGCATCCCGTGATACAGCTAAACTACAGAGAAGACACATCAGAATTTCCAGGTTTCAGGGGATTTAGAATTTGGCTGGAAAAGATTCACTCCAGATGGAAATTTGGAATTCAAAAGGCACAGCACAAGAGCAACATGTTTTGTCTTTTGAGTGCGTTTGTTCATTTTTTTAAAAATGTGAGTGCAAGAAAGTGTATGGGTTTCTAATGCTTTTTACCTTAAAAAGCTAAAACCACATAAGCATTCACTGTGCATTATTCTTAATAAGCATTCCAAAATAGTGTTTTCAAAGTGAAATTGTGGGGGGTGCTAGTGCATATTGTAGAATGCGAAATTCTTTTACATTCTTTTAAAGAAGTTAGAGATTAAGGATGAGATTTTTCAAAAGCATCAAAAGGTAACAAGGTCAGTGGGACTTGTGCTCCTATGACACTTTTCAAAATCTCCCCCTGCAATGCAGATATGGATGTAAGCAGGCAAAGTTCCTACCTACTCCAAAGAATGTACAAAATGCATACATGTACCCTCTGGGGCCTGATTTTCAAAAGACCTCTGCATACTGGGCCCAGAAATGCCAGGTCCTAAGCACTTTTGAAAAACCAGCCCTTATTACACCTAGTTTCAAGCTAACCGAATACACCTCATCTAATCTCAGAGCAGTTTGTCAGTGACCAGAACATAGGTGGTCAGGCCTCATGGTTAGAGCAAGAACTAGGAATCAGAGCCTAGGATCAGGGTCAGAGGCTAGGTGTCAAAGCCAAAGAGCAGAGCCAAAGTTAAAAGCTAGGAATCAGAGCCAAGGGGCAGTACCTGGTGACCTGGAGTGAGGTAGGGCTGGGAACAAGCAGACATAGGCACCATCACAGCTGCTTTGCGCAGGTCGTGAATTGCGGCTGCTGGGTTTAAGAGCCAGTCTCCTGACTTTTCCAACTAACCAGGCAATGTAGCCAATCAGGCAGGCTCCTACAGGCCACCTGCACTCAGTGGGTTGCCCAGAGAGTCCCTGTATTGCAGGCTGACTGTGCTGCAGGCCCTGATTCCGACAGCGATCAGGCACTGCACGTCAGGGTGATTCTGCCAGAAAGCCTTCCATCCACACGCAGAGAATCCATCCTACAATCGGTTCCACACCCGTAATCATTTTTGTTGCCCTTCTCTGTACCTTTTCCAATTCTAATGTATCTTTTTTGAGATAGGGAGAGGAGAACTTAGTAATTAAGGTGTGGATATACCATGGTTTTATATAGTGCCATGATGATATTTTCTGTCTTATTATCTATCCCTTTCCTAATGGTTCCTAACATTCTGTTCGCTTTTTTGACTGCTGCTGCACAATGACTCCAAGATCTCTTTCTTGAGTGGTAATGGCTAAATTAGACCCCATCTAATTGATGATTAGTTGAGATTATTTTTTCCAGTGTGCATTACTTTGCACTTATCAACACTGAACTATAAAAAAGGCCATGAGTGATGTCAATGCAAATCAAGCTGTTACTGGGGGGGGGGGCAGGGAAAGCAAAAAACCTTCTTTATTCCTCTGAGACACAATTAAAACCTTAAAACAAGATTTTGAAGAGGACCATGTTACTGCTTTGTTTCATGTATGAAACTGAAAATGAACTAGGAATTTCTAACATAAAGGGATCCTTTCATCCCTTCTTAGCTACTTGATTCAAAGTTTAAGAATAATGAACCCTCAGGGTCCTGTTCTCCTTTCACACCAGCATAAACCAGAAACACTTCCACTGACAGCAGTGGGATCACAGTGGTGCAAAACCAGTGGAAGAGGGAAGATAAATCAGGCCCTCATTTCTTACTGGTACCTATCTTTGCAAGTTTGGGCTCGTCATGGTTAAACAGGCAAACCAGTTTGGGCTTAGATGGCTGCAGGAGGAGTTACTGCTACATGCCCAGAGGGAATGCCCCCTCTTTCATAGAGACTGATTTATTTTTCATATCAGTTTGGACTCAGCCATTTCCCCCTGCACCCCAGAAACAAAGTCATGCAATAGAACAAAGCTATGTGAGATGACTTCTAAAGAACAAGCAGCTATCTCAGCCTAGGATAAGAAACAAGATATTTGGAAATTAAAAGCCAGCTTTATGCTACAGGCTCCTTTCATTCCTCTATCTCTAAATGTGAAAGAAAAATGTAGGAGCAAAGCTTGTAAAGATTCAGACAACCCATGAAAAATGGAAAGTGCCTTTTTCATCTGAAAGACTTTCTTTTTGTCAGGTTAAATGCACATTCATTTAATCTGTTTAACCAGATCAGCCCCAGTATAGTTAAGCAATGAAAACACCAAACCTTGGAGCTTAAGCCTGGAAGCCTTAAGACAATCTTCCTTTCTCTTAGATAAGACAGAGGCATTCCATCTTGGCTTAAAATAATCATAATTATGTTTCTAAACAGTCAAGGACTGGAGAGTTTAAAATTCTGCAGAGGGAGATGAAGTTTCCTGTTCATTGTATGGGCTAATCTTTTTTATTAAGGGAAGTTAATGTGATATTGATTTGGGGGGCGGGGGATACTCTGCCATATTGCGATACAGGCAAAGGGGGAAGGGTAGATAGCCACAGGGGATTAATTTTTTTATTAATTCTCAGAACTCTCCGAGCGAATCTCAAATCGCCAAACCTACGAAGCCTTTTCTGTGACATTAAACTTCTTCCACTTTACTTCTCATCTCTACAAGGCTGTTTCTCTCCCTTTCTAAGCATGTATGTAACTGAAAAGTAAGGTTATTCCTTGCTCTGAAGTGTTGGAGTTTAGTTAGCAGCTGTGATGGTATCAGCCAATATGTTGCTTTTTAATGACATCACTCATACATTATGAATGAGGAATTTGAAGAGCAGGAAAAAAAAGGCAGCATGCATAATCGTTAACTGTTCAACTGCTTGAAGAGCTTGGTATAGAAAGTAATAAATCCTCCAACCTTCTTGTTTGTAAGAACAAGTTGGCACCGCACCTGGCTTCTGATCGATGTAAGAAGGAATCATGGTCAAACCACAAATCACATTAATAGGTTTTCATGAGTTTAGAAGAAGTCTGGCCTTTAGAATCCATTAGCTTTCTTCTCCCTAAATAAAATTCACCTGTTTAGTCCAAAACCTTCTCTCACAGATAGCAATTTGACCAGCAAGCTGATGAGCATTTAGGTACATAACAGCAGCTCAAACACATATTGGTATATGTTGGCTCTTATCAGCAACAGTGCTCACCTCACTGCCACTTTTGGAGGAGCCAGCAGAGGTGAGCTTCTTGGTAGCCTTAGTTGTACAGCTTTTATGCCCTCCTTTGACATTTTCCTTCCTACTTCTGTCTCAGGAGCCCTGATATTTCAGTCCTGCTACCCTCAGGCTGAAGATGGGCCTGAACTGTGAATTTTTTTAAAGTTCAGGAGTATTTGGGCCCTGAGTTTTCAGTGTGGGCCCAAACTACTTCAGTCTAAATAAGAAAAATAATTTTCTTGTGGAACATGGTTTAATGAGTCTGAATGAGAAAGTTGATAATTGCATGCAGGTCTACATAAAGCACTGACAGCATCTTAGCACATCCCAATGCCATGGTCCCATCCCCACACCATGGCCCTGCTTCTCCTTAGAATAGCTGTAATTATGATCAATGAGGAATTCACATCTCTTGGAGGTATTGTTTCTGACTCTCGGCAAACTCAGATATGCTTAGGTCTCATTTTCAAGCTTGTCTTTGCATCGATAAAGGATAGAAAAAATTTTTAAAAAATGAAAACTGGGATTCTAATCTCATCACGTGACTAAATGAGCTAGGCCCCAGGCATGGACCTATAATACCAATGCCTTAATCTAGCCCTGATTGCTTGATTAGATTTGGAGAGGACAGGGTTGCGAGGATTTTTATTAGGGTCATGTACTGCCAACACTACTGAATGGCATTCTTAGAGCAGGTTGGAGGATGACAATTGCATGTTGCAGCAACTACCAAAGTTTCTGCATTAGAATGAAACAAAAATCTTTATTGAAAACATTCAAAAATGGAATGGTGTCAACATGTCCATCTTCAGATCAAAACCTGAGCTTTCCAATTTAGCAAATGGGTGTGTGTGTACAGTCTGTTTAGGGGGTCTGCAAGGGCAGCAGGTTTGTATAATTTTTGGTGGTACCCAGAATAGGTCCAAGTCCTGCCCCCCACCACACCTGCCTAAGGCTCTGGGAGGGAGTTTGGGTGAAGGCTCTGGGCTGGGGCAGGGGTTTGGGGTGCAGGAGGGTGGTGCGGACTCTGGGAGGGAGTTTGGGTGCGGGGTGCAGGCTCTGGGCTGGGGCAGGGGGTTGGAGTGTGGGAGGGGGTGAAGGGTGCGGCGCTTACCTCGGTAGCTCCCGAAAGCAACCCACACACCCCTCTGGCAGCAGCTCATAGGTGGGGGGTGGGGGTGGGGCAGGGGTCTCCTCATGCTGCTGCCCCCAGGCACTGTCCCCACATCTCCCAATGGCCTCAGTTCCAATGGCAGAGTCGGTGCTCAAGGCGGGGGCAGCACACGGAGACATTCCCCCCCAGGGGCAGCAGGGATGTGCCAGCCGCATCCGGGAGTGGCATGCCACACGTGGGAGGGCCAGCAGGAATCCGCTTTAGCCCCGCTGCCCTGTCAGTGATGGTGGCAGGGGGGCCCCGGTTCCTTTTAAATCATCCGGGGGTAACAGGTGAGGCCGGGAGATGCTCCAGGGGATGCGTGCATGGGTGTCAGGCGGGGCCAGGGGAGAGACCCGGCCCTGACCATTGGTGAAGCTGGCCCCCATGCTCTGAATATTCCTGGAGCACAGGCACCACGGGCCCATACAACTCGCCGCTCCTGGGGCGTTGGGCTGTAGAAGACCCAGATTCAAGTCCTTAATATGTCTAATTCAAAGTGATTTGGGTTGAAAAACTTTTCTGAATCAGGTAGCGCCAGAATGTGACCCTAAGTCTCCCACCTCGTAGGCTACTGTCCTATCTACCCAGCTAGAGATTGTGAGAAAGAACCATGTCTGCCTGTCTCTCTCTCTCTCCCTAGAGATTCGATGACATTTCATTCAGTCACAAACATTCCAAGCCGGTCTCTGCTCATTCTGCGGATTTGTCCTGCCGGAGGTTCAGTTGTGCTAAAAAGGCACCGGCCTGCGCATGCGGTGATGGAGCTGCACTGTTCCAGGAGTGACTGGTACTCCCCAGTGGAAGGCAAGAACGCAAGGCGCACTATCCTCGCTGCGGCCAGCCAATGCTGCTGCCCAATATAGGGAGCGAGGGGAAGGATTATGTCCTTGTCTTCTCCCGACTGTGTCCCACGGACATCAGAGGAGTGCAGGGACTGTCACTTTCACAGGATAAGGTGATGCAAGGAGGTGGATACCTGCACCCCTCCAGACACAACCTATACCTCTTCTAAGCAGAAGCCCAAAGGCCTGGAGACTCCTAGTAAATTACCAGTGGATGTCCTCTTTCTTTGGGTGGCTGTGTTAGAATATGTTACTTCTCTTGCTGCTGCCTTCAGAGCTGGGCGGCCGGAGAGTGGCGGCTGACTGAGGGCCCCGCTCTGCAGGCAGCAATGCAGAAGTAAAGGTGGCAATACCAGGACCCCCCTAAAATAACCTAGCGACCCCCCTGCAACTGGCAGAGGCTCTGCCTTCAGAGCTGGGCTCCTGGCCAGCAGCTGTCGCTCTCCAGCTGCTCAGCTCTGAAGGCAGTGCCACCGCCTGCAGCAGCGCAGAAGTAAGCGTGGCAGTACCGCAAGCCCCCTACAATAATCTTGCAACCCCCCCACAACTCCTTTTTGGGTCAGGAGCTCTACAGTTACAGCACTGTGAAATTTCAGATTTAAATAGCTGAAATCATGAAATTTACTATTTTTAAAATCCTATGACTGTGAAATTGACCAAAATGGACCATGAATTTGGTAGGGCCCTAATTATTATAATTATTACATTTAGGTGCCATAATAGGGATTTAGATATCTAACTTTAGGCACCAATCCAATCCCTACCTCACAGGAATACCAGGATGCTTAATTCTTCTTTGCAAAATGTTTTGGGATCCCTGAATGAAAGACCCACTGCAAGTACAAAATACAGTGTATCTACATTGAATATAATGTACATTACAATACTACTCAATGCATATATTTCCTTTACACTAATATATAGCATGCTTGTAATCGATGGATTAAATAACTTCATCACTGGGAAAAATGTATTCTGAAGCTTTAGTTTTTCTCATTACTAATGTGTATTTGGAACATTTTTCATAGCTATGGAACATTACGGTTACATCAAATTACACTTACTCTGACATTTACTGGTGATATTATATTACATACTAATCTTCACATGAAAAATAATATTTTGTCAGGTTTACAGAAGAGAATTCATGTTCTATTCTTTTCATAATTTTGAAAATGAAAATATACTGTGTCTATTTTGTATGTGTATTTTTTAAACAGAGCTCTATTTTATCTTTTCGTATCAGAAGCAAGACAGAGTAATGACTTCTGGGATTTATTTCCAGTGCTGATTTTGTTTCCAGAGTTGGAAGATTATTGGCACAGATTCTCAGACCCTGCACCACAGTGCAAAAAAAATCTTTCATCTACTCCCAGTCTGCTCCCCTAAAGGAGGTATGTTGGAGGTGAAATGGGGTGTCTGGAGCACAGATGGCAGAACAGCCCTTAGTGGGCCATATCTATTGAGTTAAATTAGAGCAGCCCCGAAGCTGCTCTAAATTATGCTGGAGATTGAACATCCCACACCTGCCCAAGGACAGGAGAGTAGAAGGGTGGTTTTAAATCATCTTTACTCTGCATCTCTACCTGCCAGATGCATTATGCTCAGCACAGGACTAAAGGACCCGGGCTCAGTGCTGCTGCTGCTATTATACTCATTTCTATAGTGCCTCCTGTCATGGCACATCCTACAGATTTCTGTAAGCGTAGATTATACATTTACCTTTGATACCTTTTTTATTACTCTGACCATTTTAAACAATATTATTATGTTATACTTGCTTCCTCACAGGTAAATTAATCATCCCTGGCCACTGATACTATTTACTGGAGCTGTGTTATGATAAAATATTTACCGAAAATAATATATTAATGTTTTTGTCCTTCTATACTAAGCACTCATCGGTATGGCATACTGGATATTACTAGTCTGTAATGGTTATTTCCCAAAGCCTATACACTACAATGTTATTATAAATCAAATCAGTAAAATATGAGATTTGTTTCAATATGGTCATGCAAATTCCATAGTTTTTACTTTATGTGGATTGGAAAGTACAGATTCACAGCTTTTAAAGCTGGATGTGAAAATTATGACAATCTAGTCTGACTTTCTATATAACACAGGCCAAAGAATTTTACCCAGTGATTCTTACATCAAGCCCATATCTTGTAGCTGAGCTAGACCATTTCTAAAAAAGACGTCCAGTCTTGATTTAAAGCCTTCAAGTGATTGTGAATCCACCACAGGTAAGTTGTTCTAATGGTTAATTATCCCCACCATTTAAAATGTGTGCCTTCTCTCTAGCCTGAATGTATATAGCTTCTGCTTCCAGCCACGGGGTGTTGTTTATACCTTTGTCTGCTAGATTAAGGAACCCACTGCTGTCAAGTATCAGAGTGGTAGCCGTGTTAGTCTGTATCCACAAAAACAGCGAGGAGTCCGGTGACACCTTAAAGGCTAACAAATTTATTTGGGCATAAGCTTTCATGGGTAAAAAAACCTAATAGGGACTGGGGGTGGTTGGCTCACTACAAAAGCAACTTCTCTTGGAATTGACACCTCCTCATCAATTATTGGGAGTGGACCACATCCAACCTGATTGAATTGGCCCTGTCAACACTGGTTCTCCACTTGTAAGGTAATTCCCTTCTCTTCACGTGTCAGTATAATAATGCCTGCATCTGTAATTTTCACTCCATGCATCTGAAAAAGTGGATTTTTTACCCACAAAATCTTAAGCCCAAACAAATTTGTTAGCCTTTAAGGTGCCACCGGTCTCCTCATTGTTCCACGGCTGTCTGATATCTTCTCCCCATGTAGGTACTTGTAGACCATGATTAAGTCATCATTGTTCAGAGGACCAACAGCAGGGCTATGTACCACCAAAGTCCCTTTTAAGCCCTAAGTTATACATGTACAAAATGATTTACATCTCCAGCTTTTCAATGTTTCTATAATAGTTCCTCACCTATAAGAAGTTACATGGAATGTTGATTTTTAAAATTGAGAAAAACCACTAAATTAACATTTCCTTTCTTCATCTGATCTGATTTAGAAATTATTTCTACCTCAGCCATGTAAGAGAATAGATCAGGGTTTTTTTTCTAAAGGGAGTTCAAAGTCAGAGTTTAACTATGAAGAAATGGGTTAAAATCAATAAGCTTCAACTTTAATTGATTTCCTGTAGGGAAGCATGAGCCCTATAATATCTGAATGCCATTAGGCAATGTCTCTTTGAAGTATTAAACTTACTATGAAAACCCTGAAGATATTCTATTTTAAAGCCACAGAAGCTTATGTGCTTACTGGATTATAGCTGTATATTAATATAACACCTCCATCTAATGGACTGCAGCAGCATTCTCATACTAGTATCATTATCTGAATTTCTCTTTACTTCTGCATGCACACACACAAATGGTGTCTTTAAAACACCTACCTGGCATTATTCCCACTTAATTATCAATTGATGGATTATTTTAATGGGACCCTGGGAATCTCCTTTTAGGGCACATGTCATGTAAAATAGCATCTCTTCATCCATTACTGTAACCCCCACCCATCCACCCCCAAGAACTGGCGTCTAACCATTAGATAGTTCTCAGTTTGGGCTATTTGTGAAGCTAATCTGGTTTGTCCCCATTTTTCCATTTTTGTGTCGTAAATACTGTCCCCAGGGAGGTGGACATTTTGGCAACATCTTGGTTGCTTAAGGAGTGACCCAATGTAAGCACTACCAGATTTAGTCACCTGTAGGCAGTGCACACCTCACTCCACCTCTCACCCACAACTGCCATGGTGTAAACTGATACATCTAAGAAGCAGGGCAAAGGGAATTATTTGCTGTCTGTCTGTTAGCTATTTTCTGCCATAGTACAAAGTGAGAAGCTTCTTATTTTATTACCCCAGGCTACATTTATTGATTCAACTCAAGGAATGTAACTAGCCCAGAAAGCTGTATCATCTGAGTTCCTACAGAGTCTCTGTATGATCTGGTGTGGAAGTGTAATTGCAACTGTAATCAGCCCTCAGATGAGATCATGGCTACTTAGGGGAAGTGTGTATGTGCTGTGTGTCAGCCCCAGAACCACTGGTTTAATGGAGCAGCAGTGCGTCCTGTGTGTGTGTGTGCTGATTTCCAAAGCACACCAGGGAACTTTTAGCAAGCACCAGCAGGTCTTCATGGAACAATCTGTGCACAACACATAAGCGTGCTTTAGAAATCACCCCATAGTGCGCATTGCAGCTCCGAGTAGACAAGCCTTAAGAAACAGGTAAGGAGGGTAGGTTAGAAAGGTAAGGAGGGTAGGTCAGCAAGAGCGACTCAGTTTATCGATGCTTCTCCAAAATTTCTGGACATGATCTGACCTAATAGAAAGAAATAACAGATCTATAGCTTTAGATTTTCCTGCATCGTATACGTACTAGATATACATATAATTCAGGTAAATGCAAACTTCCCTAAATTCAGTGTTCCAACTCTGGTGCTTTTGCTATGGATTTCAATGCAGACTGAGAGCCAGAGCTTCAGCTGGTGTAAATCAGCGCAGCTCCATTGAAGTCAGTGGAGCGATGCCAATTTACACTAGCTTACGATCTAGCCCAGTCTGTAGCATCACAGTGACATTACTTCGCTACATCACAGAGTTACTGTGAGGCTTAATTATTGTATGGAAAGCACTTTGAGTTCTTCACACGGAAAGTGCTCTAGAAATGTAGAAGAAATATTGATAGTGAATGCCAGAACTATGGTTCAAAAGCTACAGCAGGCAAAATCCATGAACATTTGTTTCTACAGCTGATCAAACATGCATCATTTCAAATTTACTCCTAAAAAAGAAAACTGCTGTATGATCAAATATTAGCTTAGGTTATGGCACTCCATATCAACGATTGCCTTTACTTGTATGAACAGGAAGCAATGGGATTTTTCTATTTATCTGTCTTAAAAATTGTTTAGCAACATCATGATTTTACAATTTAGACCCTTAATTATATTGTAAATTAACAAACCTGGGGATTGCTTTTTTAATATGTTGTATTACTTTGACACAAACTTAATCACTCAGAGGTTTTAATGCTGTATTATATCTAACAATTTTTCTCACGAAAAAAACATCATTACATTGTGTGATATGAGGGTGGCTATGTGAGGAAAGAAAACAAGTGTTGATGAAAGTCAAAATTTTGATGAAAAGTTTTGTCAAAAAACACAAAATTAGGAAAAAGTTGACCAGCTCTAATATCAAAAGGCTTTTAAATAGCGAGCAGGAGATAGGATAATGGTACACAGCTATGTCCCTGCAGAAGAAATATGCATGACAAAATATTTATTTTGAGAGACTCTGTGGTCTGCTAGAGAACAGAGCAGCATCTCTGATTCTTCCAGCAAGTTATGATGCACTTAACTGGGGCTTCACTTGTTTTATCCTTAGTATTCTCTAAAAACTTTTGCTGTATTTTGTTGTTGTTAACTGAATCAGAACATCTCCAGCTATCTCCACTTTCAGCTCATATACAAGAACATTTACCAATTATTAAGGATTTCTTGACTTTACTGTGTAGGATGCTGTGTCCTGCAGTCATGCAAGAGTTCCAAGTATGATGAGTACTTCTGCTCTTAATGGAAGACAGATTGTGGAACTGAGATGCTGTACTCAGTAAAGCTGAGACCTCATTGTTTTAGAGACATAATTGGCTCATAGACATAAGTCCATGAAAATAGAGGTGGTGGATACAGAAGTGGATGTGGATACTTATCTGGGAGAAACTGCAAGCCTCCTCAATGGAGGAGAAATGGTTTTCTCTGTGCTTGGATTCTTTGGAAAGAGGGCATATATAAATATAATGCAAGAAAATAACATATTGATTTTGCCATTAAGTGTTATAATACATGTTGTCCCAGGAGAAGTCAGTGGTATTTCCTAAAAGACAAACATGCTGTTATATTCTAACCCATTCCTGAAAGTGATGAAAACACATCTAAAAGGTATTACCCTAGGCCTGAACAGAACCTGAGGAAGGCTAACTATTAACTTCATCTCGAACATAATTATTGGAAACAGACTTTGAATTCTGTTGGCGAGCGAGGCATAGCTGAACACTGTTTAAGCAGTTGCGCATCTGCTTATATGCCAAAGGTATCACCATAGCACCTTCTTTAGTCACCCATCTTTGTTTTCAGAGTATCAGTGAATCTGCTATGCTTATCAACTGCTTAAAGTCAGAATCGCAGCCACATGGCAGCGAAACAGGAACTTCCATGCAACTGAGAGCAAGTTGGCAACACATGTAGCCAATGTGAAGCAATGCTGCCTTGCAGTCTCTGCCATCTATCAGACCTATCTTTGCCGAGGCCTTTGTTAGCAGGGAATGGCTGTTGCCACTTCTGCCTGCCACGTTGACCCATTGTGGCATCCTTCATCAGCTTAGTATCACTGCTTGAGAACGTCACCATTCAATCTTCATCATACTGTGACCCATGCACACCTTTTATAAGTTGTTCTGTCAGCAATCCTTGATGGGACTTAACATTTTCTCATCAATTGTTAGTTGTACTGGTTTTTGCCCTCATTCTCTACTGTATCTTGTGTAACCATTTACACAAGTTAGGATTGCCAGTGTAACCATTCTGCCAGGTGGAGCCAGCAGCAACAAAGGCTAGGTTCAGTATCTAGGGGTTCCTTTTCAACAATACAACACAAACCGGCTTGAGTCATCACCCAGTGACCTGGGACAATTGCACACCACCCCCGAGCACCTGTAAGAGGCAATACTTCTCCTCCCACAAACACAGAGTCTGTGTAGCAAAAAAAACTTTTAATAAAAGAAGGGAAGTAACTCAGCATTAATTGGGGAAAACACCGCAACGAGGGTTCATAAACATAAACCATGAGCAAAAGACCCACCCCCAGGTAAGTTGGGCAGTGTCCTTTTCCCCTCAGGTTCTTAAGTCCAGCAACCCAAAAGTCCCTTTAACATGCCCGTCCCTTCTCTGCACCCCACTCACAGTTGCTGTCCTTGGCCAGTGCAGCCCCAGAGTTCAGAGGTTCATCCACAGAGTTCACCTCCCAGCCTGGGTGGAAGTGGTGGGGGAGGGTAAGAAGGCACCTTACATACTCCGCTGCTCTGGCACTCACTTGTCGCCCCAATGGCCGATTGCCGCACCTCTCTGTAGGGCTCTGCTTTGGCCCTCTCCACCAGCCGCCCTGCTGGCTGCTTGCAGTGTCTCTCCTCCAGCCTCCCTTCTGGCCACATCTCTCCACCAGCCGCCCTGCTGGTCACTCATCGAGATGTCTTCAGGACCCCCCACTTACCACAGCTCTCACTGATTTCAGCTGTTAATGGGGGGAGCCTCACTGATCGTGCACACTGGGCAGTCTCCTGCAATAGAGACACTGTTATTTAGACCTAGGTATCAGTAATAAGGCTCTCAATTAAGTCTAAATTAGCATTTGTATTATACCATGAAGAGAAGAAGGACAAAAAGTGTCTAAGACCCTTAAACAGGGCCCACACTATCAGGTACAAGTACCTATCCCCACTCTCTTTCAACTCACTGGGCTTTGGAACCCATGTCCCCTGCCTAGCGAGTGCCATTCAGTTGAGGGTGTGTCCCTCCATCGGAGTATGCCATGTACAGTTCTGCTGCCCTCGGTTCACACAACAAGGATAACAACCCTTTATTACTCCTGCTCCAATAACAAGGAGACTGGGGATCCAACACCAGCCACAACTGATCATTTGGGCAAGCAATCCCATCGTGCTGAGCACCTAGGCAGGATGGGTGTTTCCATGCAAATGAGATCAGCTCCTGAAGTCTTTTTCCACAGCTCACCACTAGATGCCAGGGAGAGTGCATTCAGACTCTGCTTACACCAGTTTGGGTTGGATGTATTCCTGGAGGTTTTATCACATGATACAATCTTTAAGTAAAGATTAATCTTTAATTCTGGAGACTCCAGGACATTCCTGGAGGTTGGCCACCCTAACACCAGTGCAAAGTGGATGTAAAGTTCTGATGATGGAGCATTTTACACCCACTTTCCCCTTGTGAAAATGGGTATGTCTACACTGCAATCAGAGGCGCGACTGCAGCAAATGTACCCACACCTTGATTTAGCTAGCTTGAATAAATTACAGTAGCAGTGAAGCTGCAGCAACAAGGGAGGCATGTATGTACCCTGCCTGGGAATGTATTTGAGTGGCTAGCCCATGCTGCTGTGACTCTACTATTATCATTATTTAAGCTAGCCAGATCAAAGCTAGCTCAGGTATGGCTACACATGCTGCCGTCACACCCCCTGCTTGCAGTGTACTGTAGACCTACCCAATGATTACACAAGGTGCAGGGCCACAGATAATTGGACATCAAGGGGTTAACCAGATTACTCAGAGTATTATGGGTTGGAGCCATGCTCTGCCGCTACCCCCCTTACTTTGTTTGCTTAGTGGGTGTTTCCTACGCTGTGTTCTGTAGAGGAATAAAGCAGCAAGTTCCTGGCCTGTAGTATTGTAAGAGTGTTTCTGACCACTTTACTACACGTATTCTATGTCCACATGTGTCCTTTCATTTGTTACTGCTTTCTTGTCATCACCCACTTTAGGCCCAAACCCCTACCCCCAGATGTACCTATCCTATTTTTGGTGCTCTGTTCCCTAAATGTTTTCAGCTCGCGGGCAGTTTATCAGCTGCCATTTTTCCTCTGAGCCAGCATTCCTCTTTTGATGCAATAAAGAAGTAATTGTCCAGACACTATGATATTTGCAGTGCTTCACACTTTTTTCGACTCCTGCGTCAGCTTTGCCATTAAGTAAAGTTTACCTGAAAGCTGAGCAGGGAAATAACCCCTAAAGACAAAACTGAGAGCACAGAAAGCCATTCCTTGCTGAGACCTGCAGTTTTAGTAAAATTAGTGATATGTGAATTGATTTAGGCTTTTAAGTTAAAGTGAACTAGCAGGCAATTAACCATCTCCTGCAAGTGCCTCAAATCCCGTCCTACCTCCAAGCAGTATCATGCAATAGGGACCTTATTCCATTGTCAGGATAGCTGTTTCACCCAGCACTGGGTAGGGCTGTACATCCGTGGGGGGAGAGGATGTGGGCGTTTGAGATCTTAGCTTCATTGAAGATAATGGGCGTTTTGCCATTGTCTGCAATGGAGCCGGGATTTCACCTCAGATCTTTACTGCAGATGGCTGTAATTTAAGGGGTGATAAATAAGGGTGGGAATTGCAGCTGGGGAAAACAGTCATTTAAAACCTTTTAAAAATGAAAAATAATGTACTTATCTAACTTCTACTGTTTATTTTTTCAGGCCACATTAAGATTTCAGGAGCAAGGCAGTTTAGCCTTTTTTAAACAGACTGAGTGCCTGTGAACGCATATGAGGTGGGTGTTTGCTACTCACATTTTAGTAATTTCTAGTCCATCTCCACTCTCTAGGCTTTCATTCCTGTGCTTCTTCGTAATCTCCTATTTTAAAAAAAAAAATCTTTTCCTCCATAATTCTTCAAGGATATTTACTCAATTACTCTGGCATTAGCGTTTGCCAGTCACAGCTGGAACGGGCTCCTAGAGCAGCTCTGCACACATGTGGCTTGCTCAGGGACATTTGGGGATTCTCAGCATTAGAAGCAAGGAAAGCAAATCTTCCTTTTAATTAGAGATGACCCCAAAGTGGAACCTTGTATGCTTTTCAGTTTCATGACATATGGCTTCAAATGACTGGAGCAGAGCTCACCCGCTTCCTGATTTGGTTCTGGAACGGATCCAAAACAACAGAACTAGTAAAACAAATTAATTGAAACCTTTTTCTTTTTTCTTTTGATGAAAAAAATGTCATTTCAATGTAATGGAAATTTTCACAAAAATCTTTCTATTTTCACCAATTTATTTTAATAAGTGAAAAACAAAAACGAGTGGGATTTCAGTTTTTTTAACAAAAATTCAAAAAATATTGTTGAAGAAAGTGAAAAACATTTTAATTTTCATTGAAATCTTTTGCTGGGGAAAAAATGTTTGCCAACCAGTTCTCCAAAAACCAATAGGGAGTTATTCTCTTTCTCTGATTCAGATATAGAACTCATGAGAACAGCTGATCCTGATAAATGTCTTTCTCACAATGGCCCTAATTTAGAGGATGAATTGTCCATTGGTTAACACACTGGCTTGGGATTTAAGAGATCTGGGTTCAAATGCCTGCTCCACCACAGGCTTCCTCTGTGATCTTGGGCAAATCCCTTAGTGCCAATTTTTTAAAGGCATTTAGGTGTTTCTCTGCTCGGAGTTGCAAGGCCTAACTGACTTAGGTGGCTAAGTTCTATTTTCAAAAGTGACTTGGGCTCCTAAGTGCCTAAGTCCCCTTGACGCTTAAATATGTTTAAAAATCTGGGGCTTAGTGACTCTGCTCCCAAGTTCCCCATCTGTGAAATAGCACTGCTCTACCTCACAAGGGTGTTTTGAGGACAAATAAAATAAATATTGGGAGGGGCTCATATACTATGGTAATGGTAAGATTGTGAGCAGTTCAAGTGAGTTTGCTTTAAGACCAAGATTTCATATGTAGTGATTTTAAAATGCCTTCATTTTTTGGGTACCCAATTTGATACTTGACCTTAAAGGTGCTTGATTTTTAGAATTTGGATGCTCAGAATATCTTGACCAATGCTCTGAATGCTGAACCCTCACCTCAATCATCTTCTTCTTGTCTCCTTTTGCCCAAACTAAAATTGTGGCCTGTCGCTCTGACATCTCCTTGGATGTCTAGCTGTCAGCTTAAGATCAACATGACAAAAATGGAACACTTTATCTCCCCACCCCCAACTTCCCCGCTGCCTCCGTTCTTGGTCACTGTGGACAACTCCACCATCCTGCCCATCACTCAGGCCTGTGACCTAGATGTCACCTTGGACCTCTCTCTAGGTCTTCCCATGTAGGCTATGTCTAAACCTGGCTGTTTCTTTCTGCATAACATCTCTTAGACAGGGCTTCACCTGTCATCCACACAACTAAAATTTTCATCCAGGCTCTCATCTCACATCTCAAATAGCGCAACACCTTCCTCTCTTGACAAATGAATATTGCCCTGTTCTTAACCAATCAAAATGCTGCTTCAAAGATCATTTTCATAGTCCGTTGCTGTGACCATGTCACCCCTCTTTACATCCCCTCACTCACTCCCTTGTCTCTATGGCATCAAACATTAGCTACTTGTCTGCACTTTCAAGGACCCTCTCAGTCTATCTCCGCCCCACCTATCATCTCTCACCACCGAGCTGTCAACTCCCACGTTCAATTGGCTGATGATGCCTGCCTCCTTCGCCCACTAGTTAAATTTCAAACAAGAACCTTCCTGCTTTCTCCCAGGATGTCCCTTACACTTGGAAGGAGCTCTCTGCAAAGCTGCCTCATTCTCTTCCTTCAAAATCCTACTTTTCCATGATGCCTACAAAAAAACTTCATACATTCATAGAGTCTTAGGCCAGAAGAGTCTGAACTGCATACCACAGGCCATTAAATTTCATCGTTACTCCTGTATTGACCCCAATAGTTTGCATTTGACTAAAGTATAACTTGTGTTTGGCTACACACAGTGGTTCTCAAGCTTTTTGTACTGATGACCATTTTTAGACAGCAAGCCTCTGAGTGTGACCCCCCCTTATAAATTAAAAATGCATTTTGTATATTTAACACTATTTTAAAGTAATGTTTGTATGTCACAGCAAACTTACTAGCTAGTTGGAAGGCATGTACTTGCGACCCCTCATGTAAGAACCTTGTGACCCCCTTAGGGGTCATGGCCTCCAATTTGAGAACCCCTGGTTACAGCATATTGCCCAGAAAGACATCCAGTGTTGAGCTGAAGCCATCAAGAAATGGAGAATCCACCACTTCCCTCGGTAGGCTGTGTGACCCAGGGTGCCTAGGGCAGCCCTCACTGGAAATGCCAAGGTCAGGACAGGCTGCAAAAAGGAGAGCAGATACTCCCAAGACTGGCTGTATTGTCCAGGATTGGGAATTCTTCTGATGCATTCATCAGTGTCTAGGGACACCCCTTTCTGCATACATTTTGCATAGGGGGGATGTGGCACTGTATGGAATATGTGGGAGACTTTATGATAGTGTTGATACCAATATTATAAAATTGCAAGGAATCTGACCAGATATGCCATGTGAGGTATCTGTGAAAATGTTATGATTTGCCAAGTATGGTATTGTATTGGAAGTATTGTATTGGAAGTTATAGATATGGAGAGTATATCTGTATTTCCAAAACTTGTGCTGTTTCTGGTGACACCCCCGGACAGATTGGCATCAGCACTGCCTAGCCTGGTCGATGACCCATCAAGGGTCATCAACTGTACAATAAACCCACTGAAAGGAACCAGGGGTACACCTTATGAGTCAGCAAGACATGTAGGGAGATGCCTGCCGGCAGAAGTCTAAGGCTTTTCTATGCCATATGCTGTGAAGCTTGTGTTTGGGACACAGGAAGTGCAAGCCACATGGCAAAAGGAATATGAAGGGCAGCTGCATCGTCTCCACTTTGTCTTCATGCCTGCTTCTTAGGACTGGCTCTAGGCACCAGCAAAGCAAGCACGTGCTTGGAGCGGCACAATTCCGGGAGCCGAAATTTTTTTTGCTTAGGCAGTTGCACTCTTGGCACGGCAAATTTTTTGCTTGGGGCGGCAAAAAACCTGGAGCCGGCCCTGCTGCTTCTTACCTCTGGAGTAATTTTTCTACAAACTGAAGCTCTGAACAAAGGACTTAATGACCCATCCAAGCTGTGGATGTGTTCCAGAGGGACTTTCAAGCCAGCAAAATCACCACTATTGCTTATAACCTGATATATGGACTCTGAAGTCTCTGTATATATCGGAGTGCTTTATCATTTAACAACTCTCATCTTGTTCTTTCTTTTGTCTTTATAATAACCCTTTAGTTTTAAACACTAAAGGATTGGCTGGCAGCATTGTATTTTGGGTAAGATCTGACCTAATATTGACCTGGCAATGTGGCTGGCTCTTTGGGGTTCTAAAGAACATTTTGTATAGTGAGCGGAGTTTTTTAAATAACTTCTCACTGGACCTAGGTGCTCATTGGGAGCCAGAGAACTGGAAGGCAATAAAGGGGGCTGTGTGATTTCCTTTTTCAGCTTCTCGATAACCAGCGTGGGGGATCAGGAGCACAATTTGTGACTGGTTGGGGAGTTTAACTTCATTGTTACCCACCAGTCTTGGGAGTATCTGCTCTGGCATTTCCAGCGCGGGCTGCTAGGCACGCCAGGTCACAGACTGTTCTAGGGAAGAACCACTCTAATAATTTACACCTGGGAGGCAGACTGTAGACATCTTTGGTTAATGCCTAATGGATGGAAACCAAGCTGTGGTTCTCCTTTCTCCTCTCTGCCCCCTTCCTGTCCCTCCCTTTCCTTTCTTCGTGGGGGAGGAGGGTGGTTGTATTTTTTGATTGTTTTCTCTTTAATGTGGGGGCAAAAATCAGTAAAATATAAATTTTAAAAAATTGTCTTTACTTCCAGTTTGAATTTGTCTGGCTGCAGCTTCCAGCCATTAGTTTTCGTTATGCCTTTCTCTGATAGATTGAAGAGTTCTTTAGTACTGGTATTTCATCCCCTGCAATCATGTCAATTCTCAATCCTCTTTTGGAGAAAGAGCTCGGTCTGTTTAGCTTAAGTCTCTCTCTCTCTGTTAAGCTTTTTCTCCAGCCCTTAGATCATTTTTGTGGCTCTTTTCTGCACCCTGTCCAATTTTTCAACAGCCTTTTTAAAATGTAGACACCAGGATTGTATGCAGCATTCCAGTATCATATACAGAGGGAACAGCACTTCCCTATTCCTACTCGCTACTCCCCTGCTTATAAATCCAAGAATCGCATTAGCCTTTTTGACTACAGCATTGCATAGGGAGCTCATGTTCGGTCAGGTGTCCACCAAGACCCCGATTCCTTTTCGGACACTGCTTTCCAGGATAAGTTGTCCATTCTGTAGATACAGCTAGCATTGCTTGATCCCAGTTATATAACTTTGCATTTAGCTGTATTAAAACTAATTTTATTTGAATGGGCCCAGCTAAGCAAGCAATCCAGATTGCCCTATCCAACTGTCCTGTACTCATTATTTACCACTCTGCCAGTCTTTGTGTCATTTGCAAATTTTATCTGCAGTGATTTTTGTATTTACTTCCAGATCATTGATGAAAATGTTGAATAGCAGTGGGCCTCGCATTGATCCCTGCAGAACCCCACTAGCAACACCCCCATTCCGTGATAATTCCCAATTGACAGATATTTTTGAGACCTGCTAGTTAGCTCGTTCTTAATACGTTTGACACATGCTCTACTGATATTGTGTAGTGCTAATCTGTTAATCAGAATGTTGTGCAGTGCGCCTTTCAAAGGTCTAAGTCTATTACCTTTATCAAACAAACTTGTAATCTCAAAGAATGGACTTAGGTTTGTTTGAAGACACCTATTTTCCAGAAAATCATGTTGATCAGAATTATATTCCTATCCTTTAATTCCTTCAGCAACTGAATCTAATATCAGCATTTCCATTACTGGGCCCAGGACTGATATCAGGCTAACTGGAATATAGTTACCCAGATCATCCTGCTTGTTCCTTTTTAATATTGGCACAGCATTAGCATTCTTCCATTGTTCTGGAATTTTCCTGGCATTTCCAGATTTATTAAAAATGAACATCAGCGAGCCAGAGATCTCAACCAGCTCTTTTATGTCTCTTTGGTGCAAGTTATCTGGGCCTCCCAATTTAAGAATGTTTATCAATAGCACATGATGTTTAATATCCTTTTCAGTTATTAAAACACTAGAAAGTACTTCAGCATCCTTTTGTGGTACAAGTACATCATCCTGCTTCTTTCCCAATACAGAACAGAAATATGTATTTAACATTTCTGCCTTTTCTGCATTATTATTAACAATTTTAATATCTTTATCTAGTAATGAGCCTATCATTGCTAGGATTTCTTTTGTTCCTCATATACTTAAAAAGCTCCTTCTTAGTAACCTTAGCTCTGACCGCTGCAGAATTTTCCTGGATGTCTTTAGCTTCCCTTATCCACTTTCTTCACTTTGTAACATCTAATTTATATCGATTAGTGTCTATTTCCCCCTTTCTCCATTTGTATATGTTGCTTTTATATTTCTGCTGCTTTCACTTCGCCACTGAACCAGGAAGAGCTTTTGGTCAAACTTGTCACCTTCACAGTGGTTAGGCTGCTGATGTGTTGAGACCACTGCCTATCATGATGCCCAGTATTGCCTCATTGTTTCCTTGTATTTCCCCCCATTTGCATCTGTCTGCTATCTCTTGTTTTATACTTAGCTCATAAGCTTTTGGGGGCAGTGACCACTTTTTGTTCCATCTTTATTCAGTACCTAGCACAATGGGGTTCTGGTCCCTGATTGGGTTTCCTAGGTGCTACGATAATACTACTACTACTAACCCTTACCTGGACTCAAACGCTATCTGTTTGGCCCATGTTCTCTTACCAAAGAAAAAGTAAAAACGGACTGGATAAGAACTCTGTTTTGTTATCATTGCACTAGAAGCCATGCTGGCGATGTGTGTGCATTTCTGTTTCCCTTTCCCGCAATAATGCATCTGAGCTTGTCATTATCAATGGCATTCACTAGTGTAATTATTATATGCTAAAAAGGTGTATTTGCCTTGTCAAAACAGATCAGCTTTATTCTTTTATTAGTCTCAAGACTTTGGGTCTGATAACACATCAGGTACTACTTATTATTCAATTGGTGTGAATAGGATTAAAGAATTTAGAATGAAAATGGCTTTTTTTGTTTGTTTGTTTGTTATTTTATGCTTTTCCAGCATGTTCAGTTAGTTCACTTGTGGCTTTGAGCCTGAAATTGGATAAGTGAAAGATGGTGGATGGGACCCATCTGCCAGGAAATTGCGAGCATGTGATCATCTGTTGCTAGCATTAGGATCAGTGGTATAGAGCGTGTGCTGATTATTTCAGTCAAATCCATCAGAGGTACACAACCTGCTTAAGAAAAAATTAAAACCAAATCAGCAAGTCATGATTCACACAGCTATTGAGAGGTACTGTTACTATACCCAGCCCGGAACAGAGTGGCATTTCCCAACACCTCAGCTACAACCGCCATCGGATAGAATATCAAGAAGACATACTCTTAACACCTGCAAAACAGCAGCTCTGTATCTGACACTGGTGCAACCAGCGGTTGGAATACTGTGTCCAGTTCTGATGTCCACAATTCAAAATGGATGTTGATAAATTGGAGAAGTGTCAGAGAAGAGTCATGAGAGTAATTAAAGGATTAGAAAACATGCTTTATAGTGATAGACTTAAGGAGTTCAATTTACTTAGCTTAAGAGAAAGTTAAGGGGGGGGGGACTTTGATTACAGTCCATAGGTACCTACATGGGGAACAAATATTTAATAATGGACTCTTCCATCTAGCAGAGAAAGGTACAACACAATCCAATGGCTGGAAGTTGAAGCTAGACAAACTGAGACTTGAAACAAGGTGTAAATTTTTAACAGTAACTATTGGAACAATTTACCAAGGGTGATGGTGGATTCTCCATCACTGACAATTTTTAAATCAAGAGGTTTTTCTAAAAGCTCTGCTCTAGGAATTATTTTGGAGAAGTTCTACGTCCTGTGTTATACACAGGGGCTCAGACTAGATGATCAAAATGGTCCCTTCTGTATTGTGCAGGTGTACAAACGTTTGGAGAAGAAATGTTGGGGCGGGGGGAGGTTGGGGCGGTGGGAGGTTCACCACGGGCAATGGCATCAGCACATTTGCTCAAACTACCCAGACAAGCATAAAATGGCTGAATAGAAACCCTCTCATGGTTTTTTCTTTTTTGGTGTATGCACACTGTATTCCTCCCAGACTTCACATCTACTCAAGCAAAGAAGTGAACATGTTCTTAAGGACCATTCACAATTTGAGTCAGGCAAAGATTTAGTGGGTGGCAGGCACTATCTCGGGTAAAAATTGACCAACTGAGACCACTTTGACTCACATCACACCAATAGTTTGATCTCTAGCTCTGCGAGGGGGGAAACACACACCTAGAAACTTTTTTTGAAAAATAACGGGTTCTTTTTTTTTTTTTGGAGGTGGGGGGACATACCTCTATGAACTCTGGCTCAAAATGATCCCTAATTTGGGTCACTAACCCTACCCTGCACTCCCATGATGCATAGCAAATTTCAAGAAAATCCAAAAAGCATGTGGATTTTAGAGCACTGAAAAACGTGATCCTTTAACCAGGAGGGATAGAGGGATGATGGAAGGAAAGGGCTCCTCTTCACACTGACCTGCAGCATAGGAGGCTCTGAAAGGCATGAAGCGGTCCAGTCATCTCTGGCTACATCTACATGTGTGCCTATATGTGGTTTCATGTGCATTGCTGTGCGAGGACCCACATCTGAAGCACACCGCTGAAGGAGAGTGCACAGTAAGGAAACTAGCACGCATAAGGGGGTGGGAGTACATACGCACCTCCACTACCCCGTGGACTCGGTTGAGGAAGCCCCACAACAAGCAGTCTGAAGAAGGCCCAGAGCCTCTGCAGGAACCAGAATCTGAGGCTGGTAAGTTTTACAATGGAACCCCCTTACCCCCGGCCTGCCTCCTTGGAAATATCCCCTCTTACTTCATGATACATGCCTGAAGCTGGCCCCCACCCCCTCCCCACCACACAACCCCTCCATGACCCCTGAGCAACACACAGCTGTAAATCAATGATTGTATTAAAACCCATTGACCCCCATGTAGTGGAAGCTGTAACTAAACTCACCAATTAGCAATCACTGTGCCCCTGTGTCTGTGTATTTCTCTGCCAGCACTTAAAGTAGCAATAGCCCCTGGGCTGCATGGACCAGTGAGGAAGGGGGCAGATTTGGAAAAGGGCCAAGTAGCGAAAGAACTGTTTTATGACATTTATGGTTGTTCAAAGATCCCAAAGCACCCTTCTCCACCCCCGCCCTGTCTTTCCTTCTTAGAAACGCGAGTCATACAGAAGGGTGTGGTTGCTGGCTCGGGTGAGGGCCTGCC